>NW_027882530.1:0-245 GCF_054177405.1 Leptonychotes weddellii | reverse complement strand
GGGCTCTCCCAGGGGGCTTGGTGCCCGCCCCCCTCCCTTCGCTGGGTGCTCTCAGCTCAGAGCTGGAGAACTTGGCACCTTTCAGAGCGCGTGCTCTGATCGAGAGGGCCCCTCCTTCCATGGGCTGAGTCCCAGCTGCTACCCCAGACTTGCCCCTTGCCTCCTCTCCAGGCCCTTCCAATTCACTCAGCAAACAGGGAGGAAGATTCTGTTCATGTGGGGTGTCTATTGATGCTTTCGTGCAC
>NW_027882529.1:0-245 GCF_054177405.1 Leptonychotes weddellii | reverse complement strand
GTAAGATGCATGAAAATGCTGATAGAAAGAGGAGATCAAGTTCTTGGAGGCCAACCCAGGGGTATACTGCTATGTTTTTCAGTGGTCTCTGAAGTGTCAGTGCATCTCTGGGTGGACAAGAGGTTGAAACCAATACTGGGACTTCCATTCAGCTCACTGGGGATCTCATGGGTATCTTTCTGGGTTGTGTTTCTTTTTGTCTGGCACACCATTTTCCTAAACACACCATATTGTTTTAGGCTCCT
>NW_027882528.1:0-245 GCF_054177405.1 Leptonychotes weddellii | reverse complement strand
ACGATTCCTTCAGTGAATGTAAAGTCTGAACAGTGAGGGGCGCCCAGTGGCTCAGTCGGTTAACGTCTGCCTCCGGCTCAGGTCATGAGCTCAGGGTCCTGGGATCGAGTCCTGAGTCGGGCTCCCTGCTCAGTGCAGAGTCTGCTTCTCCTTCTCCCTCTGCCCTCCCCACTGCTCATGCTCTCTCTCTCAAATAAATAAATAAAATCTTAAAAAAAAAAAGTCTGAAGTGAAGTGTTCTGTCT
>NW_027882527.1:0-245 GCF_054177405.1 Leptonychotes weddellii | reverse complement strand
TGGGGCACCTGGGTGGCTCAGTCGGTTAAGCGACTGCCTTCGGCTCAGGTCATGATCCTGGAGTCCCGGGATCGAGTCCCGCATCGGGCTCCCTGCTCGGCGGGGAGTCTGCTTCTCCCTCTGCCCCTCCCCCCTCTCATGCTCTCTCTCTCTCATTCTCTCTGTCTCAAATAAATAAATAAAATCTTTAAAAAAAAAATGTTATGAGCATTGGCATAGGCATAGGCTGTGTACTATATTCACAT
>NW_027882526.1:0-245 GCF_054177405.1 Leptonychotes weddellii | reverse complement strand
ATTACAAAGCAATGTCATAATGTTAACAACTTCATCCTCCTACCTCCATAACAAGCTTTTAAGATAGACAGTGTGTTAATAATATCATTTTGAAAATGAACAAAGTTCTAAAAGTCATCGTTTATCCAAAATCACAGAGATAAGGAAAGGAGCAGGCACCGAACACAAGGATCCCAATTTGTTCTTTGTAGGTCTATTATACCACATTGACTTAGATAAGGACAAACAAAATCTGACTGCTAAAT
>NW_027882525.1:0-245 GCF_054177405.1 Leptonychotes weddellii | reverse complement strand
TATGGAAAAACACCCGTGGACCCTCTCCTTGCCCTTCATTCCCTCCTCTCCAGGTCACTTCAAAATGATTTTTGAATGATCAAAAATCCTGCCATTTATGTTCTGGCTGGACCCTGAGAGCATTATGCTAAGTAAAATAAGTCAGAGAAAGACAAATACTGTATGATATCACTTATATGTGGAATCAAAAAAAAAAAAACAAAGACCCTGAACTCATGGAAACAGAGTAGAACAGTGGTTATCAG
>NW_027882524.1:0-245 GCF_054177405.1 Leptonychotes weddellii | reverse complement strand
ACAAAGTTTATAAATAGTGTGATTTTTGAGACTTGATAGGACTCAAATGTCTGGGTCAGATTTAATTGGTAGTTTTGCTCAGTATAAAATTATTTTTTCTTTTTCTTTTTTTTAAATTATGTTAATCACCATACATTAAATCATTATGTTAATCACCATACATTATATCATTAGTAGTGTTCCATGATTCATTGTTTGCATATAACACCCAGTGTTCCATTCAGTACGTGCCCTCTTTAATACCC
>NW_027882523.1:0-245 GCF_054177405.1 Leptonychotes weddellii | reverse complement strand
GAGGCTATCATTTTTATATTTTTAGCTATTTTTTTGCTGTGTACCTCTCTATTTCCAAATAATATGCTCATGTTTAATAAAACATTTTATCTTCATTAATTCTAGACATCATCTATTGATACTGTTTTTTGTTAAAAATGGTTCAGCTCTTGGGGCACCTGGGTGGCTCAGTCGGTTAAGCATTAGACTCTTTTTTTTTTAAAGATTTTATTTTTTTATTTGAGACAGAGAGAATGAGAGAGAGA
>NW_027882522.1:0-245 GCF_054177405.1 Leptonychotes weddellii | reverse complement strand
TCAAGAGTTAGACGCTTAACCAACTAAGCCAACCAGATGCCCCTGGAGAAACACATTTCTGACTGGACAAGCAGGATGTAGACGAAAAGTGAGCATTAAATGTTTAAGTTGGAAGTGTGTGTTGATTTATTCTCAAATATCCTGCCACCAATTACCCAGTACTCTGATAACACAGTGTCGCTAGTTAAAAGGACTCAGACTCAGATACTTTCAACCGGATCCCACTACTTATTAGTGTGTTTTCG
>NW_027882521.1:0-245 GCF_054177405.1 Leptonychotes weddellii | reverse complement strand
AATGGAAGAAGGAAGACCGTGGTCCTGGTCTTAACTAGTGCCTTAGAGAAGCTTTGGTTTTGTTCTTTCTTCAAGTGGATGGTGTGACTACCAGGACAGGTCTTCCCCCACAGAACTCAAGGGTCTCTGATATTCCATGTCAGCATGTCCATGAAGAAGGAAATATCAGAATTGGTTCTTTGTAATCTTACTTTTTTTTTGCTATTATCTACATATGTGATTTAATTCATAGTTTCTCTGAAATA
>NW_027882520.1:0-1669 GCF_054177405.1 Leptonychotes weddellii | reverse complement strand
ATGATTTTATTTATTTGGGTCATTTCTCTTTTCCTTTTGATAAGTCTGGCCAGGGGTTTATCAATCTTGTTAATTCTTTCAAAGAACAAGCTCCTAGTTTCGTTGATCTGTTCTACTGTTCTTTTGGTTTCTGTTTCATTGATATCTGCTCTGATCTTTTTAATTTCTCTTCTCCTGCTGGGTTTAGGCTTTATTTGCTGTTCTTTCTGCAGCTCCTTTAGGTGTAGGGTTAGGTTGTGTATTTGAGACCTTTGTTGTTTCTTGAGAAAGGCTTGTATTGCTATATACTTTCCACTTAGGACTACCTTTGCTGCATCCCAAGGATTGTGAACAGTTGTGTTTTCATTTTCATTTGTTTCCATGAATTTTTTAAAATTCTTCTTTAATTTCCTGGTTGACCCATTCATTCTTTAGCAGGATGGTCTTTAGCCTCCATGTATTTGAGTTCTTTCTGACTTTCCTCTTGTGATCGAGTTCTAGTTTCAAAGCATTGTGGTCAGAAAATATGCAGGGAATGATCCCAATCTTTTGGTACTGGTTGAGACCTGATTTGTGACCTAGGATGTGATCTATTCTGGAGAACATTCTGTGGGCACTAAGTAAGAATGTGTATTCTGTTGCTTTGGGATGGAATGTTCTGACTATATCTGTGAAGTTCATCTGGTCCAGTGTGTCATTTAAAGCCTTTATTTCCTTGTTGCTCTTTTGCTTAGATGATCTATCCATTTCAGTGAGCAGGGCATTAAAGTCCCCCACTATTATTGTATTGTTGTTGATGTGTTTCTTCGCTTTTGCTATTAATTGGATTATATAATTGGCTGCTCCCATGTTAGGGGCATAGATAATTACAATTGTTAGATCTTCTTGTTGGATAGACCCTTTAAGTATGATGCAGTGTCCTTCCTCATCTCTTATTATAGTCTTTGGTTTAAAATCTAATTTGTCTGATATAAGGATTGCGACCCCAGCTTTCTTTTGGTGTCCATTAGCATGGTAAATGGTTTTCCACCCCCCTCGCTTTCAATCTGGAGGTGTCTTTGGGTCTAAAATGAGTCTCTTGCAGACAACATATCGATGGGTCTTGTTTTTTTATCCAATCCGATAGCCTGTGTCTTTTGAGTGTGGAATTTAGCCCATTTACATTCAGGGTAACTATTGAAAGATATGAATTTAGTGCCATTGTATTCCCTGTAAGTTGACTGTTACTGTATATTGTCTCTATTCCTTTCTGGTCTATGTTACTTTTAGGCTCTCTCTTTGCTTAGAGGACCCCTTTCAATATTTCTTGTAGGGCTAGTTTCATGTTTGCAAATTCCTTTGGTTTTTGTTTGTCCTGGAAGCTTTTTATCTCTCCTTCTGTTTTCAATGACAGCCTAGCTGGATATAGTATCTTGGCTGCATATTTTCCTCATTTAGTGCTCTGAATATATCATGCCAGTCCTTTCTGGCCTGCCAGGTCTCTGTGGATAGGTCTATTGCCAGTCTAATATTTCTACCATTGAAGGTTACAGATCTCTTCTCCTGAGCTGCTTTCAGGATTTTCTCTTTGTCTCTGAGACTCGTACTTAGGTATTGACTATTTTTATTGATTTTGAGGGGAGGTTCTCTGTGCCTCCTGGATTTTGATGCCTGTTTCCTTCCCCAAATTAGGGAAGTTCTCTGCTATAAT
>NW_027882519.1:0-245 GCF_054177405.1 Leptonychotes weddellii | reverse complement strand
GAATTGAGAATCCTTATCAGAGAGAGAATAATGAAGTCATGAGAGTAGATGGACTGACCTAAGGAAAGAAGAAAGTCAGCAGAAAGAGGAAGCCAAGGGGAAAACTAAGGGAGATGCCTGTGTCTGTTGGTGGGTGAAGGGCCAGCAGCATAGGCATAGAGTATGAATGTGACCAAAGACAGGTGACACCCTGGAGGTGGCAGTGCCAAAGAGATGAGGTAAATGGACTGACTCTTCAGGACTCT
>NW_027882518.1:0-245 GCF_054177405.1 Leptonychotes weddellii | reverse complement strand
TGACTAGCAGCCTCGAGCGCCTGTGGGCAGGCACGGGGTCTCGCTCCCTGCTGGAGCTCCTCCGGCGGTCCCCATGAGCAGGCCCAGGGGCGGGAAGATGGATGGAGGCCCGCATCCCGTATGTCTGAGTATTTTAAAGTTATAAGTGGAACTCACCAACTCTTAAATAAAATACGTTCTATCCTCCTGCCTGGACAAACATGCCATCATAACAGACCGGAGAGGCAGCTTGCAGGTTTGTGTTC
>NW_027882517.1:0-245 GCF_054177405.1 Leptonychotes weddellii | reverse complement strand
CAAAGGGAATGTCTGATGCGTCACACAGCACCCCACCTATTCCCTCATGGCGTCAGACACGAGGTAAGGATTTAATGTACCATTTGTTTCTTTGTTTGGTGACAGTCTCCCCAGCTGGAATTTGAGCTCCAAGAGGCTCCAAGGGAACCACTCCTTGTTCTTACCTGAGTCCCTACTGCCCAGACCAGGAGGAATTCAGATAGAAGTTATGTGTCTCCACCTCTCCCAATAAACTTGTATATATA
>NW_027882516.1:0-245 GCF_054177405.1 Leptonychotes weddellii | reverse complement strand
TTTTTTTTTTAAAGATTTTATTTATTTATTTGACAGAGAGAGAGATAGTGAGAGCAGGAACACAAGCAGGGGGAGTGGGAGAGGGAGAAGCAGGCTTCCCGCCGAGCAGGGAGCCCGATGTGGGACTCGATCCCAGGACCCTGGGATCATGACCTGAGCCGAAGGCAGACGCTTAACGACTGAGCCACCCAGGCGCCCTTTCCTGATTTTTTTTGGTCTAATTTTATCAATTACTGAGATGGAGT
>NW_027882515.1:0-245 GCF_054177405.1 Leptonychotes weddellii | reverse complement strand
TCCCATCTCTGCCTCTCTTCACGTGGCTTTCTTCCCCACATTTCTGCATCCTCTCCTTATAAGGACACCAGTTGTTGGACTTAGGGCTCACCCTATATATCCAAGATGACTTCATCTCCAGATTCTTAACCAATTACACCTGCAAAGACCGTATTTCCAAATAAGGTCACATTGTAAGGTTCTGGGTAGACATGAATTTTGGGGAGTATACTCTGTATACCCCAGAATCCTGATTGGGAGTCCTC
>NW_027882514.1:0-245 GCF_054177405.1 Leptonychotes weddellii | reverse complement strand
TCCATGTGCTTTTCTAACTCAGGGCACTGGCCATCCAGCCAAACTTACTGAGCCTACGCATGCACCAGGCACTGGGCTGCTGGCCGTGAGGATAAGGGAGAGCAGAGGAGAAAACCTCCACAGTTCAGTGGACAAGAGAAATGTTAATCAAATAATTACACAAACCGTGACAAGGAGGGTTTGCAAGCAGAAAATCGGGAGTTGGCAGCAGCAAGCAGGGTCAGGAAGGCTTCTCTCAAAGTGTA
>NW_027882513.1:0-245 GCF_054177405.1 Leptonychotes weddellii | reverse complement strand
TCATCTAGAACTAATGATGTAATGTATGGGGATTAACATAAGAATAAAAAAAAAAAAAAAAGAAATAGGGTATAGATGGAATATACCTCGACATACTAAGGGCCATATGTGACAAGTCCACAGTAACATTGTGCTTATGATGAAAGTTTGAAAGCTTTCCCTTTTAGATCAGGAACAAAGACAAGAGTGCTCACTCTCACCATTCCTATTCAACATAGCACTGTAAGTCCTAGCTAGAGCAGTTA
>NW_027882512.1:0-245 GCF_054177405.1 Leptonychotes weddellii | reverse complement strand
TTCCCTCTCTCGCTGTCTCTCTGTCAAATAAGTAAATAAAATCTTAAAAAAAAAAGAAAGAAAGAAAGAAGAAAAGCAAGCACACTTTTATGCCACAGGCTGCGGGATCCAGAAAGGGCCTTGAAGAATACTTCATTAATCCCCTCCAAATAACACCTGGTCACAAGAAGAGCCTTTCCCAAGGCCACACAGCCAATCCATGACAGAACTGAGGCTAGAAACGGTCTCTGGGGGTGCCTGGGTGG
>NW_027882511.1:0-245 GCF_054177405.1 Leptonychotes weddellii | reverse complement strand
TTTCTTCGATCTCCTGTTGAGTTTGTAGGTGTTCAGAATGGTTTGATCCCTATCCAGCTGAATTCCTGAGAGGAGACGAAATCCAGGTCTCCTACTCCTCCGCCATCTTGCTCCGCCCCCCTGTTCTAAGAAATCTTTAACAAATTCAGGGTCACAAAAATATTCTTCAGTTTTTCTTCTAGTATATAGTAATTATATAGGTTCAGCTCATAGATGTGGGTCTATAATCTATTTTGCGTTAAGTT
>NW_027882510.1:0-245 GCF_054177405.1 Leptonychotes weddellii | reverse complement strand
GGGGAGGTGGGTACCTGATGACCATGAGGGGTGAGGAGCGAGAACTGAGATCTCTGCACGAGGCTGGAGCCCTCAGGAGTCACTCTGCCTGGGAAAATGGGATTCTAAATGTTCTGGCCACTTCTTCTGAGGAGCAAGGAAGCGAACACCACTCCAGTGCTCCGGGTGGCCCTGTGACTCATTTAAAAAAAAAAAAAAAACCTCATGCTTGTGCTTCATACACTTGTGGGATCCAAATTTATACC
>NW_027882509.1:0-1669 GCF_054177405.1 Leptonychotes weddellii | reverse complement strand
GGAATTGTGATACCAACAGCTTTGCTTTTCTTTTTCAACATTCCTCTGGCTATTTGGGGTCTTTTCTGGTTCCATACAAATTTTAGGATGATTTGTTCCATTTCTTTGAAAAAAGTGGATGGTATTCTGATGGGGATTGCATTGAATGTGTAGATTGCTCTAGGTAGCATTGACATCTTCACAATATTTGTTCTTCCAATCCATGAGCATGGAACATTTTTCCATTTCTTTGTATCTTCCTCAGTTTTTCATGAGTATTTTATAGTTTTCTGAGTACAGATCCTTTGCCTCTTTGGTTAGATTTATTCCTAGGTATCTTATGGTTTTGGGCGCAGTTATAAATGGGATCGACTCCTTAATTTCCCTTTCTTCTGTCTTGTTGTTGGTGTATAGGAATGCCACTGATTTCTGTGCATTGATTTTATATCCTGCCACTTTACTGAATTCCTGTGTGAGTTCTAGCAGTTTTGGAGTGGAGGCTTTTGCGTTTTCCACATAAAGTATCATATCATCTGCAAACAGTGAGAGTTTGACTTCTTTGCTGATTCAGATGCTTTTATTTCTTTTTGTTGTTGATTGCTGTGGCTAGGACTTCTAATACTATGTTGAATAACAGTGGTGATAGTGGACATCCCTTCCGCGTTCCTGACCTTAGGGGGAAAGCTCTCAGTTTTTCCCCATTGAGAATGATATTCGCTATAGGTTTTTCATAGATGACTTTTATGATATTGAGGTATGTACCCTCTATCCCTAGACTCTGAACAGAGTTTTAATAAGAAAGGATGCTATACTTTGTCAAATGCGTTTTCTGCATCTATTGAGAGGATCATATGGTTCTTGTTCTTTCTTTTCTTAATGTATTGCATCACATTGATTGATTTGCAGATGTTGAATCAACCTTGCAGCCCAGAGATAAATCCCACTTGGTCGTGGTGAATAATCCTTTTAATGTACTGTTGGATCCTATTGGCTAGTATTTTGGTGAGAATTTTTGCATCCATGTTCATCAAGGATATTGGTCTGTAATTCTCCTTTTTGATGGGGTCTTTGTCTGGTTTTGGGATCAAGGTAATGGTGGCCTCATAAAGCAAGTTTGGAAGTTTTCCTTCCATTTCTATTTTTTGGAACAGTTTCAGAAGAATAGGTAGTAATTCTTCTTGATATGTTTGGTAGAATTCCCCAGGGAAGCCATTTGGCCCTGGGCTCTTGTTTGTTGGGATATTTTTAAGGATTACTTCAATTTCCTTAGTTGTTACAGGTCTGTTCAGGTTTTCTATTTCTTCCTGGTTCAGTTTTGGTAGTTGATACATCTCTAGGAATGTATCCATTTCTTCCAGATTATCTAATTTGCTGGCATATAGTTGCTCATCATATGTTCTTATAATTGTTTGCATTTCTTTGGTGTTGGTTGTGACCTCTCCTCTTTCATTCATGATTTTGTTGATTTGGGTCATTTCTCTTTTCTTTTTGGTAAGTCTGGCCAGGGGTTTATCAATCTTATTAATTCTTTCAAAGAACCAGCTCCTAGTTCCATTGATCTGTTCTACTGTTCTTTTGGTTTCTATTTGATTGATTTCTGCTCTGATCTTTATTATTTCTCTTCTCCTGCTGGGTTTAGGCTTTATTTACTGTTCTTTCTCCAGCTCCTTTAGGTGTAGTGTTAGGTTGT
>NW_027882508.1:0-245 GCF_054177405.1 Leptonychotes weddellii | reverse complement strand
GCTAATGTGTCACCAGGAGGGATCAGTGCTGCTGAACGAGCCCACGCTTCCCTGGTAGGTTCACTCTGTCTTCTACACAATTCCAAGCCTTATTCTTATACTTCCAGTATTCTCCTTCTCTCTCTCAACTCACAAACTTGATTCCTAGTTCAAGGAAAAATCGTAAACACTAGAGGAAACCTGTGGGAGCTCTGCCACTGTATTTACCAGCTTACTCATGTTGGGCACATATGTTCTGCCTTCCC
>NW_027882507.1:0-245 GCF_054177405.1 Leptonychotes weddellii | reverse complement strand
GCTCGGGGTTGTGAAGCTATAGTTGACAAAACAATAACAAAAACATGGACAAAAAACAATCCACAAAGCCCCATGCCTTACCACAGTGGGCTGATGAGTGAAGTCGCGGAAGGAAGGTTCTGTTCTTGCCCTTTTAAAATTCCAGTGTACCACACACACACGCGCTCGAACACACACACACACACACACACACACACACTTCTTGCCCTGTTAAAATTCCAGTGTACCAAACACACGCGCTCGAG
>NW_027882506.1:0-245 GCF_054177405.1 Leptonychotes weddellii | reverse complement strand
TGATGCGGGACTCGATCCAGGGACTCCAGGATCAGGACCTGAGCCAAAGGCAGTCGCTTAACCAACTGAGCCACCCAGGCGCCCCTCCTTCCTTTTTTAAGGCTGAATAATATCCCATTGTATGTATATACCATATTCTCTTTATTCATTATCTGTTGATGGACAGTTAGGTTGTTCCCAACCCTTGGCTGTTGTGAACGATACTGTAATAAACAATGGAGTGCCAATATCTTTTTGAGATCCTG
>NW_027882505.1:0-245 GCF_054177405.1 Leptonychotes weddellii | reverse complement strand
ACTTTGGTTAGAAAACCCTGGTCTTGACCATCGGGTTTCTTTCTTTTTTTTCTTTTTAATTTTTTATTGTTATATTAATCACCATACATCATTAGTTTTAGATGTAGTGTTCCATGATTCATTGTTTGTGCATAACACCCAGTGCTCCATGCAGAATGTGCCCTCTTTAATACCCATCACCAGGCCAACCCATCCTCCCATCCCCCTCCCCTCTAGAACCCTCAGTTTGTTTTTCAGAGTCCATC
>NW_027882504.1:0-245 GCF_054177405.1 Leptonychotes weddellii | reverse complement strand
ATTTGGAGAGAGAAATAATTAAAGAATAAGTTCTTCAATACTTTTTGGAGAGCATGAATTTATCCATATGGATACTGCCATTATAAGATGTCAGAGGATATGATAAAAAAGAAGATTCAGAAGTCAAACAGAGAAAGACATGTATCATATGATCTCACTGATATGAGGAATTCTTAATCACAGGAAACAAACTGAGTGTTGTTGGAGTGGGGGGTGGGGTGGGAGGGATGGGGTGACTGGGTGAT
>NW_027882503.1:0-245 GCF_054177405.1 Leptonychotes weddellii | reverse complement strand
CCCGATGCGGGCCTCGATCCCAGGACCCTCGGATCATGACCTGACTCGAAGGCAGACGCTTAACGGCTGAGCCACCCAGGCGCCCCTGAGCACTGGGTATTATATGCAACCGATGAATCACTGAATTCTACCTCTAAAACTAATAATACAGTATATGTTAATTAAATTGAATTTAAATTTTTAAAAATGAAAAAAAAAAAGTCCCCTTCCTATGCAGGTTCAAGTGCACACATTTCACAGACATT
>NW_027882502.1:0-245 GCF_054177405.1 Leptonychotes weddellii | reverse complement strand
AAGATACATGGATGGCTATGAAGAACATGAAAAGGCACTCAATTAACATAAATCACCATGGAAACACATTAAAACCATAATGAGGTATCAAATGCTGGTGAGGATACGAATTGGATCCATTGTATATAGCTAATGGAAGTGTAAAGCTGACTCTGGAAAATAGCTGGGCATTTTCTCAGTTAAACATACATTTATCACACACACACACAAAAAAATCCCCAAAAAACCTACATTTATCACACGAC
>NW_027882501.1:0-245 GCF_054177405.1 Leptonychotes weddellii | reverse complement strand
AACAAAGCAGGAATACTCAAATTCTCTATTTCAAAACTTAATATAAGGGCGCCTGGGTGGCTCAGTTGGTTAAGCGACTGCCTTCAGCTCAGGTCATGACTGGAGTCCCGGGATCGAGTCCCGCATCGGGCTCCCTGCTCGGCGGGGGGTCTGCTTCTCCCTCTGACCCTCCCCCTGCTTGTGTTCCCTCTCTCGCTGCGTCTCTCTCTGTCAAATAAATAAAATCTTTTAAAAAAATAATAAAA
>NW_027882500.1:0-245 GCF_054177405.1 Leptonychotes weddellii | reverse complement strand
TCTCAGTTTTTCCCCCTTGAGAATGATATCCTCTGTGGGCTTTTCATATATGGCTTTTATGATATTGAAGTATGTTCTCTCTATCCCTACACTGTGGAGAGTTTTAATCAAGAAAGGATGTTGTATTTTGTCAAATGCTTTTTCTGCATCTATTGAGAGGATTGCATGGGTTCTTACCCTTTCTTTTTATTAATGTGGTATATCACATTGATTGATTTATGGATACTGAACTACCCTTGTAGCCC
>NW_027882499.1:0-245 GCF_054177405.1 Leptonychotes weddellii | reverse complement strand
GTTGCTGTTCAATAGGGGGGAGTTTCAGATTACAAGGTAGAAAGACTGGGAGATCTATTTCACCATAATGTGAATGTACTTAACACTAGTGAAATGTACACTTTAAAATGGTGAAGCTGAGGGGCGCCTGGGTGGCTCAGTCGGTTAAGCGTCTGCCTTGGGCTCAGGTCATGGTCCCAGGGTCCTGGGATCGAGCCCCGCATCGGGCTCCCTGCTCAGCGGAGAGCCTGCTTCTCCCTCTCCCT
>NW_027882498.1:0-1669 GCF_054177405.1 Leptonychotes weddellii | reverse complement strand
GTAAGCATAGGGTTTCTGCCTTCAGAACTGCATTTGATTGGAAGCACTTTCTGCCAAAAAGTTACAAACACAACACTCACCTGCAGCATTTTTCATCTTTGAATGGTACATACCCCTCCAGTTTCTGCCTGCATTCTGTTGTTTGCTAGTGCTTTCAAATTCAAATAGGTTTGCTTTTACAATATTATTTTATTTCCCCTGTGAGAATGTTGGTTCTACAAGATAGCAATGACTAACAAGTCATTACTCTAGAAACTCTTTTTATAAATTGTATATTTTTCATTTGATTGAATCTTGAATAATGTGAATTTATTAATGATGAATCTGTTTGTTATATAATCAGTTAATATTTATCTAGTCTTATTTTTTGTTTTTTTGCCAATGCCCTCCCAGTTGCTGTTAACATCTTTTGCTCAGAGTCCTTCACATTAATAAGTATATGATGCAAATATAATTACCAATTTAATTATCTAGCTTCTTTATGGTAGCTATGAGAGAACCAGAGTTATGAGTAACCTGAGCAGTGAACTTTGCATTTGTGCCCATGTGTATGTGTGTGTGTAAAATTTTACCTATGCTTAGGTTTCTGTATTCGGCATTCTGAATAGATTAATCTACAATAAGGCAACACACTGTAGTAACCCTGGCTCCCTTCCTGAAACTGGCATGCATTATGTCAGGAATAAACTATCCCTTCCCTGTTGACTTGTGTTTGGATTTGTTACAGCATAATCCCTGACAACTCACATTTAGGTAAGAGTTTTAATTATTTTGTACACAATAAAATTACCCATTTTAAATGTGCAGTTCAATAAGTTTTAGTAAATTTAGATAGAAGTGCAACTATTTCCATGATCATTTTAGAACATTTCCATCACCCCAAAAGGTCTCCTTATGTCAGCATAATAGTCAATCCTCACTCCTACACTCAGTTCAATAAAACACATACGTGGAGGGGAGAAAGATGGCGGAGGAGTAGGGGACGCTATTTCAACTGGTCCCCGGAATTGACCTGGATATCTACCAGACCACTCTGAGCACCCACGAAACCAGCCTGAGATGTAAGAAGATCTGGATCTCTACAAACAGAATATCGCAGGCAGTTGATTTTGAGGTACGAAGCAGAGAGCCATGATTCTATGGGCAGATATCGGAGGATAAACGGAGGCAGGAGGGTGCCTGGACGTGGGGATCCTACACCACCGGTGAGTGACAGCCTCGCGCGCTGCGGACGGGGCACAGACTCGCAGACCGGTAGCATCGGGAAAGAACTTTAGGGCAGCCCCTGGGGTGGAAAACCAGACCGGCGGGGTCCCGCGCACATGAACTGCAGCCGCCGGAAAGAAACCCAGAGCGACGGCCGCGCACGCAAACTGCAGCCTCCGAGATGGAAACCGGGTGCGCCAGGGTCCCGCCGGTGAACTGCAACCTCTGGGGTGGAAACCCCAAGCGGCAGAGTTGCGCGCACGGGAACTGCAGTCCCCGGGACAGGACCCCAAGCGGCGGAGTCGCAAGCGCACGCGAACTGGGAGCAGCTGGTGGTTTTAGAAGCACAAAGGGCAGAGACGTGCCCCGACCTGGAGGCAGGACTGGGAGCTCTGCAGAGGGGCACACAACCCAGGACGCTGCAGTTTATAGCAGTACGGACAGAAACAGAGACAGTGTGGCC
>NW_027882497.1:0-245 GCF_054177405.1 Leptonychotes weddellii | reverse complement strand
CACGAACGTGAGCGCTTGTCTCACCTGAACACAACAGGTCCCGCACACAGCGCTGACTCCTAGCACTAGCCGCTGACTCCCTCCAGGACGTGTGTGGCCCTGTGAAGGGCAGACAGAGGAGTGTGCACCACCCCCTGCAAGAGCCAGGCCTGGGGCAGGGGCCTAGACGCTCCAAGGCTGAGCCCTCCCAGAGCCCCCCAGGCTGCAGGCAGGGGACGGACCCCACAGCCCAGAGGTTCTGCCCG
>NW_027882496.1:0-245 GCF_054177405.1 Leptonychotes weddellii | reverse complement strand
ATGTTACAAACATTGCTTTCAACTTGTTCCATTTTGTTTTAACCATGGCATGATGATCCATTCTCCGGCTATTACATATGTATCCCACCTAGTCCTGAAAATTTAGGTTGTTCCCAGTTTTCTACCATCATGGAAGAGCCTGCTGTAGGAACATCCTAGTTTTTACACAGAGCTTTCTGCACTCATATATTATCTCTGCAGAAAATGATTCCTTGAACACTGCTGAAGACACCTTGAACCTTTTT
>NW_027882495.1:0-245 GCF_054177405.1 Leptonychotes weddellii | reverse complement strand
AGCAATCTATACCTTCAATGCCATCTGATCAAAATTCCAATGACATTTTTCAAAGTGCTGGAACAAACAATCCTAAAATTTGTTTGGAATCAGAAAAGACCCTGAATCGCCAAGGAAATTTTGAAAAAGAAAAACAAAGCTGGGGGCATCACGCTGCCTGATCTCAAGCTATATTAAAAAGCAGTGATCACAAAAAATAAAATAAAATAAATAAAAAAATAAAAAGCAGTGATCACAAAGACAGC
>NW_027882494.1:0-245 GCF_054177405.1 Leptonychotes weddellii | reverse complement strand
ACTCGGGATGGCAGGAACACCATGGTTTACAGCTCTCCAGCCCTTCTTTTTTTTTTTTTTTTTAAAGATTTTATTTATTTATTTGAGACAGAGAGAATGAGAGACAGAGAGCATGAGAGGGAGGAGGGTCAGAGGGAGAAGCAGACTCCCCGCCGAGCAGGGAGCCCGATGCGGGACTCGATCCCGGGACTCCAGGATCCTGACCTGAGCCGAAGGCAGTCGCTTACCCAACTGAGCCACCCAGG
>NW_027882493.1:0-245 GCF_054177405.1 Leptonychotes weddellii | reverse complement strand
AGTACCAGTATCAGGTGGGCCTGAGCTTCCCAGTCTCGACTCGGCCACTCAGAGCACATCCATCATAGCCCAACAACAACTCCATTACACCCAAGCCCTTCCCAGGGCCTCCTGAGAGACTGTGTTTTCAATATCATTTTCAGCTCCAGAGCACCCCAGAAGAAAGCTATGGGATTTCTGGTCAACCATCAGCTGGTGCGTCACCTAGATTCTGCTGGTGGCGAGTTACATTACAGCAGAAATAG
>NW_027882492.1:0-245 GCF_054177405.1 Leptonychotes weddellii | reverse complement strand
AAACACCATCTCAAATTAACCATGTTATAGTCAACATCATACTGGCCTTTGGTACATCCACAATGTTGTGCAACCATCAGGTCTACCTAGTTCCAAACATTGCCCCACAAGGCTCATACCCATCAAGCCGACACTTGTCATTCCACCCTCCTCAAAGCTAATACTTTTAGTGGGGGCCTTCTCTTGCCACCCCACCCTCTCAAATCACACGCAGGGCTCACCAGTGCCTTTCCAAAGCCTGGTTG
>NW_027882491.1:0-245 GCF_054177405.1 Leptonychotes weddellii | reverse complement strand
AGAGAGTTTATAATATTCAGATTCTGGGTTTCCCCCTCTGCAGCCCCTTTCTTTTTTTTTTTTTCCCCATGTTCTCCAAATTTTTTTATTATGTTAATCACCATACATTACATCATTAGTTTTTGATGTAGTGTTCCATGATTCATTGTTTGCGTATAACACCCACTGCTCCATTCAATACGTGCCCTCTTTAATACCCACCACCAGGCTAACCCATCTCCCCACCCCCCTCCCCTCTAGAACCC
>NW_027882490.1:0-245 GCF_054177405.1 Leptonychotes weddellii | reverse complement strand
TTCATATCTCTACATTTGCCGCAATAATGTTTCTTAAAGCCAAAGGAAATCTTGGATTATATGATTAGTTATAGGGCATGTGTATTTGCCTCCTTTATCTGGAACAGTTTCAGAGTCTTTCCTTGTCCTTCATGACGGTGGCATTTTTGAAGAGTACCTCTTGGTTATTTTGTAGAATGTTTCTCCATCAGGGTTTTTTGTTTTTTTTTTTTAAAGATTATTTATTTATTTGAGAGAGAGAGAAT
>NW_027882489.1:0-245 GCF_054177405.1 Leptonychotes weddellii | reverse complement strand
ATTTTTTTTTTAAGATTTTATTTATTTATTTGAGCCAGAGAGAATGAGAGAGAGAGAGAGAGCACATGAGAGGGGGGAGGGTCAGAGGGAGAAGCAGGCTCCCTGCCGAGCAGGGAGCCCGATGCGGGACTCGGTCCAGGGACTCCAGGATCATGACCTGAGCCGAAGGCAGTCGCTTAACCAACTGAGCCACCCAGGCGCCCTGACCAATTTTTTTTTAACAGCCCCAGATAACATCTTCCAAG
>NW_027882488.1:0-245 GCF_054177405.1 Leptonychotes weddellii | reverse complement strand
TCCAGTCATTAACTGATGAACATTTGGGTCATTTCCATTTCTTACTATTATGAATAATGCTATTAGGAGCATTCATCTACAAGTTATTGTGTGGACATTTTTTTTCAATTCTCTTGGGTGTATAGCTAGGGGTGGAATTACTGGATCATATGACAATGTTACATTTAACTTTTAGAGGAATTGCCAAACTGTTTTCCACAGGGACTGCGCTATTTTACATTCCCTCCTGATATGCATGGGGGTTC
>NW_027882487.1:0-1670 GCF_054177405.1 Leptonychotes weddellii | reverse complement strand
GGCGCCTGGGTGGCTCAGTTGGTTAAGCGACTGCCTTCAGCTCAGGTCATGATCCCAGGGTCCTGGGATAGAGTCCCGCATCGGGCTCCCTGCTCTGCGGGGAGCCTGCTTCTCCCTCTCCCACTCCCCCTGCTTGTGTTCCCTCTCTCGCTGTGTCTCTCTCTGTCAAATAAATAAATAAAATCTTTAAAAAAAAAAATCACAGCCTGAGTTAAAGAGACTATTTTCATTTTACAGATAAAAGCTATAAAATAAAGGGGGCAGTCACCCCAGGTAAATGGCAGAGCTGGAAACAGGAGCCAACGCTTTGACTCAACTTAGCAGTGTTCTTTCAATTAAATGTCACCAAGGGCTGTGATTAATGACAATAACATATTAATACAGTTAATACATATGAAATTGTGCTTTGCTATGGATATACAACAATGCAAGTCAAGCTCCTATGCCCAGTCAAGAGATTACAACATAACTGAGTGTGGGAGCTCTATTCTGATCTGCATCTCTGTTTGGAGAACTTAGCTTATGGTTCATTAAAAGTAAATTGCTAGGCACATTCAAATCCATTCAGCAAGTTGTCAATTCAATTCAAAATGAACTAATGTGTGAACCCTTAATCAGAACCAGACCTGTAAGAAAGTGAAAAAGAGTAGCTATTTATAAAATAATGTTAGAAAAGAATGGGTGCCCACAAAATACTCATCCCACCTAATAGCTAAAATTTCACAGTAGAAAT
Organism: Leptonychotes weddellii; assembly: GCF_054177405.1. Classification (NCBI taxonomy): domain Eukaryota; kingdom Metazoa; phylum Chordata; class Mammalia; order Carnivora; family Phocidae; genus Leptonychotes; species Leptonychotes weddellii. The sequence continues at coordinate 937 of NW_027882487.1, read as the reverse complement.
GTATTCCTTTAGCCTGAAGCTGAGTCTCCATATCTGTAGCAAGTTCCTCTGGGAAGGGCCAGTCATTGAGCTTTATTGGTCATTTACAACTGATAGTAAAGGATCTGCTCAGACTCTTTTCTGAGATGAAGAGCTATGATAGGAAGGAAGGCGGAGAAATGTTTTAATTGACAGAAATGGGATTCTGTCAAGAGAGGAAAAGATTCCAACAAGGGATACAGGAGTCCCCAGAGAAACTTCACACCTGCCCCAAGATCGGATTCTGCTGTAGATGGTGCTGTATGATCAAGCTGGCTTTAGCAAAGTTGAAGAGTTTTGCTTAAGTTTTTTTTTTTTTTAACGGATTTTTGTTTGGTTTTGTTTTGGTTTTTGTAAATCAAGATAACCAATATGGGGGCCAAAGAGAGATTATTAAAAGAACAAACTTCTTTTGAAAGGTGAAGATAAAGCCCAAAAGAAAAAACTGGAGGCTTTCAGATATGAAATATTTTAGAAATTCTATGCCATAAGGCATTTCTGGCAACAGAAATTTGGAAATTAATTCTTCCACTTTGGAAATTATCTAATATAGAGACCTACATATGAATGATCCTGTCTAATCCATTCTATTTTCTTGCAAGTTTTAAATATAATAACAGCTAACACTTACTATGGGCCAGGAACTATTCTCAAGTCTTTACTTGTATGAATTCACTCAACCATTTCAATAATTCTATGAGGTAGATCAAAAATAAAATCTCCATTTTACAGATAAGGAAATTAAGGTCTAGAAAAGTTCAGTATCTCGCTCAGAGTCACACAATAAACAGTGAAGCTGGGATTTGGAGGCAGTGTAACTCTATACTGTTAACTACTTACACTCTAATGAAGATATTTAAAACAGAAGCCTAGACAAACCACTTTACACATAAATGTTTTAAATCTTTTTTTTTTTTTT
>NW_027882486.1:0-245 GCF_054177405.1 Leptonychotes weddellii | reverse complement strand
CTCTCTCTCTCATTCTCTCTGTCTCAAATAAATAAATAAAATCTTTAAAAAAAAAAAAAACTGGCCCATACTAGCATTGTGACTTGTCCAACCATTCTCCTTATGCCTAGAGGCTTGAGTGGGCACTCGGTCAACCTTCCAAGTTATTCCAATGGTTTACCAGATGTTGGTTTGACCTATGAAATCTGTTTTCTTGCAGGTTGCCCCTCAATTGCCAAGCTATGGTTACACATTTTGGTTTTGGT
>NW_027882485.1:0-245 GCF_054177405.1 Leptonychotes weddellii | reverse complement strand
TTCCCTCTCTCGCTGTGTCTCTCTCTGTCAAATAAATAAAATCTTTAAAAAAAAAAAAAAAAAAGCCACATAGGTTTTTAAACCTATGTTTAGGAACATAAATTCCTATGTTTAGGAATTCCTAAATTCAGGAAAGCCACATAGGATCAGCCACTTCACTTACTTACATATTAAACTTCGGTCACCCTAGGGACGTTCCGTTGGGGGTGATAAGAAAGGGGGCGGTTTATAAGGACAAATCGGTT
>NW_027882484.1:0-245 GCF_054177405.1 Leptonychotes weddellii | reverse complement strand
AGTTGTCCACCTTTCTCAGATTCCCTGGGCATTTATTTCCCAGGAGAAGCCTCGGCTCCTGGCCACACACCTTCTGGGGGCTCGCTCCTCCAGATTTCCATCTTCTTTACTCCCAGAGTCCTGCCTTGCCCACTCCTTTTTATAAACCAATCCAAATGTTTAAGATGCCTCTGGGGCAAAAATGAAAAACAAATGTGTCCGTTCCGTTTACTCCTGGAATGGACAGAGGTGCTCCTTCTCAGCAG
>NW_027882483.1:0-245 GCF_054177405.1 Leptonychotes weddellii | reverse complement strand
CCAGCTGGCTCATTGGCTTTGACTCCCTGGTTTTTCTGAATCACCTTTTTATCCTCCTCTTTCTTTTCTTATCTCCCATCTCCTTTCCCTTCTCCTCTCTTCTCTTCCCCCTCCCACATCTTTAAGGGTTTTTGAAGCTGGGATGGGATGGGTCAAGGACACAGGCAAAGTTCCAGACCCTCAACTGCCCTCATTAAGTCTTTTCTGAAACAAGATGGGGTGTGAAAAAACAAAGGAGCAGCTCC
>NW_027882482.1:0-245 GCF_054177405.1 Leptonychotes weddellii | reverse complement strand
TGAAAAATATCCTATACTTTTTTATTTATTACATATGTTTATAGTACAAAATCTTAGAATTGATATAAATACGCTTTCCCTCCGTTTGTAAGAACCTCTTTACCATAGTTCAGGTTTGCTCATGTACGCTTGTAGGTATTTTATTCCTGTACTAAACACCGGTAATTACCTCCTTCTTTCTGGCTTCGTTATATCATGTCCACACTTCAATAACCTTAATAAGCTACTGACGTTATGATGTTATC
>NW_027882481.1:0-245 GCF_054177405.1 Leptonychotes weddellii | reverse complement strand
TACCAGAGCACATACCCTCCCCAGTGTCTATCACCCAGTCACCCCCTCCCTCCCACCCCAGCCCCCACTCCAGCAACCCTCAGTTTGTTTCCTGAGATTAAGAATTCCTCATATCAGTGAGGTCAAATGATACATGTCTTTCAGTTAGTGTTAAGTTTATCCTTTGTGAGAATTCTTGCAGGGGATGTAGATATTTCTGGTTAACTCTTACAGTGGGTCCCTTTGGAGGGAGGGTATCCCAGCTT
>NW_027882480.1:0-245 GCF_054177405.1 Leptonychotes weddellii | reverse complement strand
ATAGTCTGTACCCAGAAGACAGGGGCGAGGGAAAAATGTAAACAAAGTATAATAATGTAAGTGTCCAGGGCGCCTGGGTGGCTCAGTCGTTTAAGTGGCTGCCTTTGGTTCAGGTCATGATCTCAGGGTCCTGGGACTGAGTCCCGCATCGGGCTCCCTGCTCAGCGGGGAGTCTGTTCTCTCTCTCCCTCTGTCCCTCTCCGCTGCTCCTGTTCTCTCTCTGTCTCAAATAAGTAAATAAACTC
>NW_027882479.1:0-245 GCF_054177405.1 Leptonychotes weddellii | reverse complement strand
TCATCTAGAACTAATGATGTAATGTATGGGGATTAACATAAGAATAAAAAAAAAAAATTCAAAAAAAAAAAAATACTTGGGTAGATTCTTTTCTCCCCTTCATTTGAAGTAATAGATGTGTTTGTTTCTCTTTGCATTTGATTTTAGAGTTCCTTGCATTCTTGTTGGTTTAAATTTATTTTTTTGCATATGTAGATCATTACTATAATTCAAAGTATTAAAATATACATTGCTTGGGCGCCTGG
>NW_027882478.1:0-245 GCF_054177405.1 Leptonychotes weddellii | reverse complement strand
TGAGTAGCATCCCTGGCCTCACCCGCTCCATGCCTGCAGCGCCCCACCCCCCCCGTCCCCGAAGTCATGACAACTATACACGTCTGCAGACGTTGACGAGTACCCCTGGGGTCGTGGAGGGCTAGAGGACCACCCCTGGTGAAACCCAGTGCTCTGCAGTTAGCTTGGATTTATAATAGCGTTATTACAGCTCTTAAAACGTCTTTTGTGTTCTCAGAAAAAAAACTTCGTTCTGTCAGTAACAC
>NW_027882477.1:0-245 GCF_054177405.1 Leptonychotes weddellii | reverse complement strand
GCAGCAGCCCAGGAGATTGTAGGGACAATGCTGCTCTCTGGAGACGCAAAACGGGGGTGTGAGCTACCTGTTCCACCCAAGTCCCTTCTGAACACAGCACTCTACTAACTCCGCCCACGTATGACTTTAACAACTAAATAGGGGCGCCTGGGTGGCTCAGTCGTTAAGCGTCTGCCTTCGGCTCAGGTCATGGTCCCAGCGTCCTGGGATCGAGCCCCGCATCAGGCTCCCTGCTCAGCGGAAAG
>NW_027882476.1:0-1670 GCF_054177405.1 Leptonychotes weddellii | reverse complement strand
GCGCCTCAGATAAACCTCATTGGTTACGATACTGCCACTGCGCAAAGCTCTCATGATACATTTACCAAGATGGAATATATTCTGTGATGTAAAAAAGCATTAGCACATCTAAAAAGATTAAAATCAAAGTACATTCTCAAATCACCAGGAATTAAATTAAAATCAATAACAGAAGGACATCCATAACATATTAAAATATTTGCAAACCAAATTATACACTACCAAATAACCCATGGGTTAAAGAAGAAATAAAATGGGAAATTAGAACACATTATGAACTTAATGAAAATTAAAACATACTGTTTCAAAATGTGTGGGGAGGAATTTAAATAGTGCATGCCATGCAGAGACCTGTATTAGAAAAGAGGAAAGCTGGGTACCTGGGTGACTCAGTCGGTTAAATGTCTGCCTTCTGCTCAAGTCATGATCCCGGGGTCATGATGGCATTGAGCTCCCTGCTCAGTGGGGAGTCTGCTTGTCCCTCTCCTTCCCCTCCTCCCCTCTTCTCATGCACACTCTCTCTCAAATAAATAAATAGAAGAAAAAAGCCCAGAGATCAATGATCTAGTTTTGATTTAAAGAAAAGTACAAAAAGAAAATCAACTTATATTCAAAATAAGCAGAATAAAGAGACCAATAAAGATAAAAGCAGAAGTAATTGAAATAGGTAAAAGAAAAGCAATAAATAAAATAAATTATACAAAAATACAGGTTTTTAGAAAAGACAAAATTGGAAAACTGTCCAGAATGATCAAGAAAGAAAAGGGAACAAACATGCCACTAATACTTGGGATGACAGAGGTGAAATCATTTCAGATTCCACAGACAGGAAAACGATAATAAGGGAATAATATAAATAACTTCATGTCAATAAATTCACCTTCAACTCAACAAACATATTCTTTGAAAGACAAAGCCGCTAAAGCTCATTTAAGAATAAATCAGTCACCTGAAAGTGACCAATTAAGAAATGGGCAAAAAATTGAACTACTTTATCTAAAAAGATACAAATGGAGAATAGGCACAGGCAAATATTTTCAAGGTTATCACTCATTAAGGAAATGAAAAATTAAAATTACTATGAGATACCATGAGACAAAAAAAGAATGTCTAGTATATTCATTTTGCCAAGTATTGATATGATGTATAACAACTGGAATTTTCTTACATTGCTTATGGGGAAGTAAAATGACACAACTACTTTGGAAAATAATTTGGCAGTTTCATGAAATATTATACATACACATACCATATGACCCAGTATTTCTCTCATATGTCACAGCATATGTCCACATGAAAACCGGAAACAGCCTAAATGTCCAGTAACAGGTGAATGGATAAAACATTTTTTGGTATTATCCACATTACTCAGCAATTGAAAGGAATATATTACTGACATAGAAACAACATGGATGAATCTCAAAATAATTATGTAGAGTCAAAAAAATCAAAAAAGAAGACATACTCTATACAGTCTATATATAAAATTTATATAAAATTATATAAAATTTATATTTTATATATATAAAATTCTATATATAAAATTCTAGAAGATGAAAACAAATCTTTAGTAACAGAAAAGAAATCATTGTTTGCTTGAAGACTGGATGAGTGTGCAGGGGGTGGCAGGAAGGAGGGTTAAAAAAAAAGAAATTTAGAAACTTTGGGGT
>NW_027882475.1:0-245 GCF_054177405.1 Leptonychotes weddellii | reverse complement strand
CCATATGGGACTCGATCCTAGGACCCTGGGATCGTGACCTGAGCCGGAGGCAGACGATTAACAGACTGAGCCACCCAGGCACTTCTATTTAGAATCTTTTTAAACCAAGTGAACGACTTTCTTTTGACTCTTTCTTGGTAGCAAAATTAACAACACATTAGCTTCACTATCAGCACCGTAGGTGTTCGGAAGTGAAGGTGTAGCCATAGTTGTTGCCCTGTTTTTAATGTTCTGATGTGCATTTT
>NW_027882474.1:0-245 GCF_054177405.1 Leptonychotes weddellii | reverse complement strand
AAATTTATTATAGTGATAATTTTGTAAGACATACAAATACTGAAGTTTTACGTTGTACACCTGAAACCATATACTGTAGGTCAATTACACCTCAATTAAAAAGTAACTTAAAAAATAAATTTTAAAACCTCAAATTGGACCGGGGGTGGGATTGTTAAAAAAGCTATCGAGGGCATTATTAGATCAACCGGACAAAATTGGAAAAGGAATGGTGTATAGGTAAAATATCTAATGTGATACTATGT
>NW_027882473.1:0-245 GCF_054177405.1 Leptonychotes weddellii | reverse complement strand
ATGTCCTGCCACCCGATGGCCACCGTCAGCGGATCAGTCCACCACGCTGCATCGGGTTTCCGAGCGAGGACGCGACTGTAGGAGAAAGATGATCCGCTGTCTGCAGACCCAGATGCGCTCCAGAGCACCGGCCGGCTTTGCGCGTCGCCACGTGCCGTGTGTTCGGAACCATGTGCGACCTTGGGGTGCGCTCTGCTTACGTGTTTTGGGGAAGCGCTGTCTTCTCCTTTTACAGATATACGCGT
>NW_027882472.1:0-245 GCF_054177405.1 Leptonychotes weddellii | reverse complement strand
CCAATGTCGTCAGAGTTGATAGTTGCATGTAATGAATTATTAGCTTCTTTGCACACTGAGATGTATTTTATAGCTAATATCTGTTGTAAGAAAAATGTGTGTTATTTGACTTTACTCATCACTGTACTATGTGAGAGCTTTTTTTAAAAAAATATTTTAGAGAGAGAGAGTGCAAGTGCATGAGTGGGAGGGAGAGAGATTCTCAAGCAGACTCTGTGCAAATGCATGAGCGGGAGGGAGAGAGA
>NW_027882471.1:0-245 GCF_054177405.1 Leptonychotes weddellii | reverse complement strand
TTACTAACAATAACCTTTTCTTCTTCTTCTTCCTCTTCTTCTTCTTCTTCTTCTTCTTCTTCTTCTTCTTCTTCTTCTTCTTCTTCTTCTTCTTCTTCTTCTTCTTCTTCCTCTTCTTCTTCTTCTTTTTTTCCAGTAGGCTCCAACGTGTGGCTTGACCTCACGATCCTGAGATCAAGATCTGAGCTGAGATCAAGAGTCATACAGTTAAACCGACTGAGCCACCCAGGCGCCCCAACCATAAC
>NW_027882470.1:0-245 GCF_054177405.1 Leptonychotes weddellii | reverse complement strand
TGTCCGGGGTGCTCTAAGAGCCCGACAGACAAGACAGGCTCGAGGACCAGTCACGGGATGCTGAGGGACAGACAACATTCACAGGCACAGGTGAGAGCACCTGTCCAAGCAGGCGGGCACACGGGGAGGTGGAGCCTACTCTGGACCGTGGCACAAGGAGGCACCTAACGGAACTCAGAGTGGGAGGCGAGCGGGTCTGAAGCTGGCACGTGCCCAGTCCCCTGTGGACGTGCCGGCTCTGTCCT
>NW_027882469.1:0-245 GCF_054177405.1 Leptonychotes weddellii | reverse complement strand
CAGTGCTAACACCCAAGTATGTAGACCAGAACTATTCAGTGAAAATATGTGAGCCACACATGTAATTTAAAATTTTTCTAGCAGCCATACTTCAGAAAGTAAAGAGAAACATGTGAAACTAATTTTAAGAATACTTAATCCAATATATCAAACATATTACATATTAATATGCAGTCAGTATAAAGTAAATTTTGAGACTTTTTTTTTGCTACTAAGTCTTTGAAATCTGGTTTGTATTTTACAGG
>NW_027882468.1:0-245 GCF_054177405.1 Leptonychotes weddellii | reverse complement strand
AAAACCTTGTCTTTCCAAATCTGAGAGCTCTACTTGAAGTTTGGGCCTGGAGGGCCCCTGTTGGTTGCTAAGGGAAAGCCCCAACTTGTGGGGGTGGGGTGGACAGGGTCCAGGGCATAGATGTGGGGCTCCTTATGCCTGAAGTTGCTTGAGGAGGGTGTGGAAAATGCTGTCAGGCTGCTAGGGCTGCTGAGGAGGTGTGGGAAGCAGAGTCCAGGGAGGTCCATGTGCTCACAGCTTCTGTT
>NW_027882467.1:0-245 GCF_054177405.1 Leptonychotes weddellii | reverse complement strand
GCCCTTCACCTGCGGTCCCCACCTGTCCTCCTGTCTCAGCTCCCACGCCGCGCTCTGGCAGAGGCCCTGTCCATTCCCAAGCACTAGCTTAGGTCTCTTGATTAAATTAAGCATGTTTCCTGTGACTGCACCCCACCACCGCCTGGGTGGCTCAGAGCAGCAGGGATTTACCCTCAGAAAGCTCTGGAAGCCCAAGTCCATGATCAGGATGTGTCCAGGCCGAGCTCCTTCCTGCCTCTCCCCGC
>NW_027882466.1:0-245 GCF_054177405.1 Leptonychotes weddellii | reverse complement strand
CTAAATCTCAGATAACTTTTCTAATAAAAAGTGCTTAAAACTTTTTTTAAATTAATGCATACTTTGAAATTGTGTCTTCCACCTTTTAAGTCAACCCTTGTTTCTTTCTTGATTTAATGGTTTAGTATAAAAAGTGAATGAAATTATGAAGACCACTCATGAACATAAAAAATCTTTTTTTAAAAAAGATCTAACAAAGTCATGTAACAAATCAAGCAACAGCTTTAAATATGGTGCTGTGTTGC
>NW_027882465.1:0-1670 GCF_054177405.1 Leptonychotes weddellii | reverse complement strand
GAAAAGTTATGCAAAAAAGAGTCAAATAATCTCAGTTCAAATTGTGGGCTCTCTATGCAAATGCAATTGCAGAAACTTTCCCCACCTTTGCCTTCTTTTGCAGATGCTCTTCCTAGGCTCCTCATGTATACAAATTCTAGAGATAACCTCATGTATAGCCATCTCCAAACAGAAATCAAACATGGACAAGTTAGCACACTAAGTCTTGATAAATCAGAGAAAGCAACTGACCACATCCAGAGAGGCAGGTGCCAAAATTCAAAGCTTTGGTCAGATACTGGATGCTCAGGTTACATAAACCAGTTCCCAAGATGACTCAATGAAAGAGAGAACACTGGGAACAAAAAAGGACAAGCATGGGTAGGACCTTGTTGGACCAGTGTAGTGGAAGATCTCAGAGCCTGCAGAGGATTAGGAGCTCTCTGCTGCATTCTCAGAAACCTCCTCCTCCTTACTATTATTAACAGCCCAGCTTAAGGCTCGCTGGTAGCTCTGATACAGCCTCTTTCTATAGCACCCTCCTTCTCTGACCACTTTTCATAGAGAGAAAAACAACAAAATAAAATTACTTTACAAACAAATTCTCCAAATATAGCAGCTTTCAGGTGAAAGCTGAGCAGTGATCATGTACCTTCTGTAGCTAGATCAATGGATCAGGAACTCTAAGAATGTATCAGAAGGGATTCAGTGTCCTATCTTTCAGCCATATCCATGGTGGAAAGAATGGTGGACTTTGAGTCAAAAGATCAGATTTTCAGTTTGCTACCAATGGCCCCTCATGAGCAAATTAGTGGATTTCTGTGAGACTCATTCCCTTGTTTCTTAATGGTGAAACCTGCTTCTCTTACCTCCTAGAATAAGAATGAAGAGCAGTCAACAGTGCCTGTAGGAAACAGAGTTCTCCTAATACTCCAGATTCATCCTCCTACCTCAGGACCTCTGCAAATACATCTCCCACTTTCCTGAAGGTCCTGCCCACCCAGTTCCCTTTCCATAGCTAACGTCATGAAAATATGTATGATCCTGTATTATAATACCCTGTTAACATGCCTGTCTCTCAGCTCTACTGTGAACTCCATGAGGGCAAGGATGGTACCTTGTCATTGCATCACTGCATGCTCAACATATATAGGAGGTATGTTGAAAAGGCACACTGGGGACTTGTGATTCCAGAACTATGATAAACAAGACATTCTAACACTGAAAATGCTGTATATGATATAGAAAAACTTATTTTAAAATGCACTGATGGGCTGACAAGAAAGGAAGAATACATGAAAGTCAAAACCCAATTGTGGAAGGGGACTCCAGAAGGTCAAGCAGAGCACTGAAGTCAGTTCTCATTCAGGAGTGTTTGCTGTACCCCAGTGGCCTTGAAACCTTGTTAGTAAGGAGACAAACCGTAAGACCCACCCAAAGTAGGGAGTCTGATAGGAGAGTCCCCACATGTATAAAGTTAATTTAAGGATGCTCCTCCGGGGCAGAGATTGGGAGGCCGCCATTTTCACTCTCCACCTCCAAAGCTGTACAGAAAGCTTGCAGGGAACAAAAGCTCCGGAGAGCAAACCCGAGCAGATGACTTAGCCTGGACTGGGCAAGGGCGGGGCAATTCCGCCTCAAGCAAAGACTTTTGGGAACCACGGTAACAGGCCCCTCCCCCAGAAGATCAG
>NW_027882464.1:0-245 GCF_054177405.1 Leptonychotes weddellii | reverse complement strand
TGGTAGAAAAAAAGTTTTATGTAAGCCTCATGGCAATCAGAAACCGAAAAACTACAGTAAATTAATAAAACATAAAGAGAAAGGAATCCAAGCATACTACTACATAATATAAATCCATAAAAGATGGCCACAAAAGAGGAAGAAAGGAGAAAGGGAGCTACAAAACAGCCAGAAAACAATAAGATGACATTAGTGAGTCCTTACCTATCAATAATTATTCTAAGTGTAAATGGATTAAATTCTCC
>NW_027882463.1:0-245 GCF_054177405.1 Leptonychotes weddellii | reverse complement strand
AGCAGCAGCTGGGGGCAAAGGGGCCAAGGGCATGAAGGACCACATGTGGTGGATGATGTGGGTTCAAGTGGGGAGCTTGGCAGGATGAAATGGTCTGTGTGGGGCACAGTTATTACCAATGTTTGGATAATTGGATGTTTTAGAAAGGCAGATTTGAGCACAACTGAACGAAGACTTAGTAACCTCTTGAGTGACCCAACCATTGGATGGGCTTCCCTGTGAAGTAGTGAGCTCCGTGCCACTAG
>NW_027882462.1:0-245 GCF_054177405.1 Leptonychotes weddellii | reverse complement strand
GGGGTGTCTTATGGGGACTGTTCTAGGATTCAGAGCACTTGTGCTGTGGTCTACACGGGGGTCTAGCAGGCACTTCCCCTTGGCTGTGCTGACTTATTTTCCTGCGAGGGGGTAGGGCTGCAGGAGGGCCGGCAGGGCCCGGGGCAGGGCTGCCTCCCGCTCAGGTCAAAGGGCAGCACCGAATGTCAGTAACGGCCAGCAGACTTTGCTCTGGGCCAGAGTGTCACAGCCGAGCCTGACGAGAA
>NW_027882461.1:0-245 GCF_054177405.1 Leptonychotes weddellii | reverse complement strand
AAAGAAAACAAGCCACAAATCTAAAAGGCAACCTATGGAATGGGGAAGTATATTTGCAAATGACACATCAGATAAAGTGCTGGTATCCAAAATCTATAAAGAATTTATCAAACTCAACACCCTAAGAACAAATAATCCAGTCAAGAAATGGGCAGAAGACATAAACAGATATTTCTCCAAAGAAGACATACAAATGGCTGACAGACACACGAAAAAACGCTCAACATTACTAATCATCAGGAAAA
>NW_027882460.1:0-245 GCF_054177405.1 Leptonychotes weddellii | reverse complement strand
CTGCCTCTCTCTCTCTGTCTAATGAATAAATAAATAAAATCTTAAAAAAAAAAAAAAAAGGTCCCAGGTGCTCCCTCCTCTGAGGCTCCCTCCCTCCTCTGTGTGGTCACTGTGGGCTGGCAGGTCACTGTGGGTCTGAGACCGAGGGTGTCCCCAAAGGTATTGCCTAAGAGGGCAGGATTCCAGCGCTAACAACTCAGGAGAAATCCACCGGAACCGGCCGGGTCTGACACTTCCGTGGACCT
>NW_027882459.1:0-245 GCF_054177405.1 Leptonychotes weddellii | reverse complement strand
ACTAATGATGTAATGTATGGTGATTAACATAACAATAAAAAATTTTAAAAAAAAAGAAGCAGATAAAATGGAAGAGCATAGACTGGGGAGTAAGGAAGGCTACAGGATGCTCCAAGGGTTTAGCATCCTGATCCAAAGCAGGGGAATATTTGGGTTGTGTGTAGGTACCCTGTAAAATGTGGCTTTTGGGGAGAGACTTTGGTCCAGACCTCCAACCCTGAATGGCTGTGTGATTCCAGAAAACT
>NW_027882458.1:0-245 GCF_054177405.1 Leptonychotes weddellii | reverse complement strand
TCGGCTCAGGTCATGATCCCAGGGTCCTGGGATCGAGCCCTGCGTCGGGCTCCCTGCTCTGCAGGAAGCCTGCTTCTCCCTCTCCCACTCCCCACTGCTTGTGTTCCCTCTCTCGCTGTCTCTCTCTGTCAAATAAATAAATAAAAATCTTTAAAAAAAAAAAAAAATTCAGGCTAGAATGGGCTGAGAAGTGGACAGTAAGGATGTGGGACTGCACATAGAAGACGTTCAAGGAGTTGGGTATG
>NW_027882457.1:0-245 GCF_054177405.1 Leptonychotes weddellii | reverse complement strand
ACTGATAAAGCAAGCTAGGTATGATATAAGGTGTGGTAGGTAAAATAAGAGCCCTCCAGAGATGTCCATGTCCTATCCCTGAAATCTGTCTATATGTTACCTTACAAAGCAAAAGGGACTTTGCAGACACAATTAAAGATCTTAAGATGGGGGTTATTCAAGTGGGCCCACTGATTTCACAAGGGTCCTTTTTTTTTTTATTCTTATGTTAATCCCCATACATTACATCATTAGTTTTAGATGAA
>NW_027882456.1:0-245 GCF_054177405.1 Leptonychotes weddellii | reverse complement strand
AACTTGAGTGAATATAAAACGTTAAGAGCCTCTGAATGTAGCTGGAACATTTTAAGACCAAATCTGAGTAAATGACTGGGCTCACTGTTCATAAAAATGTTTGGCTTTATGGCTTAGCCTTCTGAGGAATCTGCCCTTCTGTGGTGGGGAAGGGGGGGTAGTTTTGATGAAGGAGGAATAGCTACTTAACTACCACCCAGTGAGAATATCTTTTTTTTTTTGAAATTCAATTCTTTTTAAACAGA
>NW_027882455.1:0-245 GCF_054177405.1 Leptonychotes weddellii | reverse complement strand
GAGTAGCATCCCTGGCCTCACCCGCTCCATGCCTGCAGCGCCCCACCCCCCCCCGTCCCCGAAGTCATGACAACTATACACGTCTGCAGACGTTGACGAGTACCCCTGGGGTCGTGGAGGGCTAGAGGACCACCCCTGGTGAAACCCAGTGCTCTGCAGTTAGCTTGGATTTATAATAGCGTTATTACAGCTCTTAAAACGTCTTTTGTGTTCTCAGAAAAAAAACTTCGTTCTGTCAGTAACAC
>NW_027882454.1:0-1670 GCF_054177405.1 Leptonychotes weddellii | reverse complement strand
AGCCTGCTTCTCCCTCTCCCACTCCCCCTGCTTGTGTTCCCTCTCTCGCTGTGTCTCTCTCTGTCAAATAGATAAATAAAACCTTTAAAAATAAAATAAAATAAAATAAAATCTTTAAAAAAAAAAATCTGTATTTTGGAAATCTGACTCTCCAAATGAATTACTAATTAAACTAGTTCACTAAGTCTCCGTGCAAGAACACTGACTTTAGATTTTCTTGGGTTTAAGGGCAGAATTAGCCAATCTGGTACAGTCATATTCGGGATAGAGTACTTATTAGTGACCCCAAATGGGGGAAAAAACTAGGCAAAAATTTGAAGACCATAAAAAATTAATGTACAAATTTGAAGTAAATTAAAGGTGAGTTGAAAAAAAAAATAACTATCAACTCTTAACAATGAATAATCACAAAGTTGGGGATAAGGGCAAGGGTCTCAGAAAAAGATTTTAAATATAAAATCAGGTCAATATTGCCTCTTCATTTTCCCCCATAAGGACCTCATTGAAAAAATATTGAAAATAATCTAAGTAAAATTTGAGATGAATTTGGAGATAAAACCAGTAAATACTAATTTCCTTTTTTTGAAATCTTCAAACTGTTCTGTGACTGCCTCCATAGTCAAATCTTTTTTAGTAACTTTACTTACTGTTTCAGTTATTTTGACTAGAAGATATGATTGAAGTATAAATTTTATCCATTTTGAAAATAATGAAAATGCTCTATAAAATCCTTTTCATGTGTGATGCAATTTTCATTTGATCACATCATGACTATATCAAACCATCATAACTCAGCAAATACTCTATGAAAAACATTTGGTCATTAAGGTTGCTTCGGTGTGGTCCTCTTCTTTCTAAAATTGTTTATACCCATTAGGACTAGTTGTGTCTCTTACAGTTACTTCTTAGGCAGTAATTCATATTTACATTTCAAAAATCAGAAGCAAGCTAGACTCAGCCATCTAAGTCACATTAATGTAATTTTGGTCAATCAGTCAGCAAATTGGTAAATAAATATTTATTGAATGTTATGTGCAAAGTACATTAAAAGTATATCTGAGGGGCACTGAAGCATAGTTTTATCTTCCTAGAGTAAATGTGGAAAAATTTTTAAATGGAGTACTAAAAAGCTATTTTCTTTAAGTAACCCAAATTGGCTTAATTCTATCACTAGAAATAAAAATGATGGGGAAAATGAGAACTCTCCTTATGAAAAGTGTATAAAGTATGTCCTCATCTGTTCATATTATACTTACAATGTACTTTCTCCTAAGAAAAATTCAAAGAATATGAGAAGTCTATTAAAAAAATTTATCTTCTTCATAGATAAATTATGAAATAACAATGTGCATAATATATAGAGTCTTCCATTTTTAAGTAGAAAACACTGAAACTTAGGTTTCTAGGATTTATTTCATGAACAATTTCAAATGTAGGAGTTAATTAGTGAATTAATGATTAATAATAAGTATAAATTTACTTCTAATTAGGAAAAAAGTCACTACAATATCCTCTGATAGTGTAAAAATTTATACATGCACTAATAATTGATTCCTTTTCAGAGAAATAAATATTTGACCATCAATTTCAGGCTCAGATAGTCTGGCCATGGATTCAGAACTAGCCTGAATGTATTGGACCCTATTCAACATCTTTGGGAACAGCTGTTG
>NW_027882453.1:0-245 GCF_054177405.1 Leptonychotes weddellii | reverse complement strand
GTGTAAGCGATCTGGTAGCTTCTGCCCAGGCGCTGTGTGTGCGTACGTGACAGGCGGTGGGCGTCCCCACCAGGGCGACGAGAGGGGCTCTCGTCCCGGAAGTTGTTCTTCCCTGGGGAGTGTGTGGGCGTGTGCGTGCGTGTGCGCGTGTTACGCACCAGGGACCTTATTTTAGCAAACTGTTGCTTCGGCTTGTCCCAAAATGCTAACGTCCCATCGTGTTCACCCCTTGGTTGTGTCCTCTC
>NW_027882452.1:0-245 GCF_054177405.1 Leptonychotes weddellii | reverse complement strand
CCTCCAGCCTGAAAGAATTGGAAAACCAGCTCTAGGCAATGGAGCGTGTCTGTTACTCATCTGGGTGGGTGTGCCTGGGTTAGGACTCCTCTACCTGTCTCCGCCTCAGGTTCTGCCTGGGCTCCCTGGAAGCAGAGGATGAAATCAAGTTCTTTTCTTTCCTCCTGCCTCATTTCACCGCTCTGCCTCTTTTCCCCCTCTCAGCCTATATTGTACCCATTCTCCTTTTTTTTAAAAAAAAAATG
>NW_027882451.1:0-245 GCF_054177405.1 Leptonychotes weddellii | reverse complement strand
TTGAGTGGGCACACGCAACTTGCAAGAGTGAGTTTAGATAGATATAATCATTGGATTATAGTGAAAAAGATGGGCGTTTGTTCATCAGCAAGGCCAAATCCCAGTGATCTTCCCTGGTGATCTCGAAACCCCCTGCTACGATCTGAGTGTTTGTGTCCCTCCTCCCCCAAATTCATATGTTGAGATTTTAACTCCCAATATGATGGTATGAGGAGGTCAGGCCTTTGGGAGGTGATTAGTTCATG
>NW_027882450.1:0-245 GCF_054177405.1 Leptonychotes weddellii | reverse complement strand
GAGGCTATCATTTTTATATTTTTAGCTATTTTTTTGCTGTGTACCTCTCTATTTCCAAATAATATGCTCATGTTTAATAAAACATTTTATCTTCATTAATTCTAGACATCATCTATTGATACTGTTTTTTGTTAAAAATGGTTCAGCTCTTGGGGCACCTGGGTGGCTCAGTCGGTTAAGCATTAGACTCTTTTTTTTTAAAGATTTTATTTTTTTATTTGAGACAGAGAGAATGAGAGAGAGAG
>NW_027882449.1:0-245 GCF_054177405.1 Leptonychotes weddellii | reverse complement strand
ATCTGAAACACCTAGGCTGCTTTTACAGTAGACGAATATAGCATGATTTTTTTTTTACAGTATTTTCCTACTTCATATTTACTAAAGGTGACACACTCTAAAAGACAACGAAGGCTGTAGCATGGACATTTACAAGGGGAGCCATTTCATTAATTGGGGAATAAGTGAAAGTAAAAATAATTTGGGTTTTTTTTTTTTTAAAGATTTTATTTATTTATTTGACAGAGAGAGACACAGCGAGAGAG
>NW_027882448.1:0-245 GCF_054177405.1 Leptonychotes weddellii | reverse complement strand
GATAATCCACTGGACTTAGTGACAGACAAGATGTTAAGAGGAACTCGGAGGGGCGCCTGGGTGGCTCAGTCGTTAAGCGTCTGCCTTCGGCTCAGGTCATGATCCCAGGGTCCTGGGATCGAGCCCCGCATCGGGCTCCCTGCTCCGCGGGAAGCCTGCTTCTCCCTCTCCTATTCCCCCTGCTTGTATTCCCTCTCTCGCTGTGTCTCTCTCTGTCAAATAAATAAATAAAATCTTTAAAAAAA
>NW_027882447.1:0-245 GCF_054177405.1 Leptonychotes weddellii | reverse complement strand
CCCGATGCGGGCCTCGATCCCAGGACCCTCGGATCATGACCTGACTCGAAGGCAGACGCTTAACGGCTGAGCCACCCAGGCGCCCCTGAGCACTGGGTATTATATGCAACCGATGAATCACTGAATTCTACCTCTAAAACTAATAATACAGTATATGTTAATTAAATTGAATTTAAATTTTTAAAAATGAAAAAAAAAAGTCCCCTTCCTATGCAGGTTCAAGTGCACACATTTCACAGACATTT
>NW_027882446.1:0-245 GCF_054177405.1 Leptonychotes weddellii | reverse complement strand
CAGTATTGGGTGATAAACCCCAGCTGTGCTTATCTGGTGTCCTACAAAGACCACCTGAGAAAGGCCCTGCCTCCACACCTAGTAGCACACACTGGGAAGAGGAATTTGAAAACCACAGTGGTTCCTGTAAGGCCTCCAATATGGCAGCCGCAAATCACAGTGGCTACTGAGCACTTGAAGTGTGGCAAGCACAAATTGATATGGGCTGTGAGTGCAAAATACACACCAGGTTTCAAAGACAGTAC
>NW_027882445.1:0-245 GCF_054177405.1 Leptonychotes weddellii | reverse complement strand
TGGAGGCCGAGGAGAAGCACGGTGAGTACCGGACGTGGCGGGCGCGACTGTGGGTGGGGCGCCCCGTGTTGCTCAGGGGTCTGATGAGCATCGATCGACAGGACACCGGGGCACGGATGGGCTCCTCCTCGCTTGGTGGGTTTAGTCTGGGAGACCATGGGCACTGGGCCCCGGGACCCTGGGGCTTGCTGTCAGCAGCTTCCGACGTGGTGTGCAGTTAGATTAGAGGTTTGACCTCTGGGGTC
>NW_027882444.1:0-245 GCF_054177405.1 Leptonychotes weddellii | reverse complement strand
TAGAAATATGGTCAAAAGGAGAGTTTCTGGCCTATTTTCCTAGGCGAGGCTCAGAGTTTAACCATTTGGAATGAGAACACTTTGGCATCTATTTGGAAATAAAATTTGATGTAAAATGATCATACCTTAAGTAAAAAGGCCTTAAAAACATAACAACTAGCCTAATTATATAAGTAAATGATTATGCACCTCAATCCCCATAGGATAACTAAATGTGGAGAAAAGTTCATTGAGACTTGGAAGGT
>NW_027882443.1:0-1670 GCF_054177405.1 Leptonychotes weddellii | reverse complement strand
TTCAGGACTGCAGAGGCCAAACAAGACCAGCCAGAAGAGGCTTCCAAAGTCTGGGTCACGAGGGAAAAGGAAGAAGACCTCTGCCCGCTTGCTGCTCTATGGACGGTACAAACTCCCTCAGCCTCTCAAGCACTTCAGAGCTTGGAACACCACAGGCAAAGAATATCCAGGCGGCTCTGTGGTAGAACATAGTAGAAATCCCATGTCTCCCCAGGGAGCAGGCTTCCCGGTTTGTATCCTCAAGTGGTCTAGCCCACTGAACCTCAGACACGTGGGCCACGCTTTCCCAGTGAGAGGTGGCTCTGTCCCTCCCTCAGAGCTCCCCCTCTGAACATCCCCACCCCAGAGGAGAAATCATTTCAGGCAATCAAACCCAAGAGCGGCTTCCTTCTTGGTGGCGTTAGTGTTACCAAGGGCCTGAGCTCTCGTCTTGTTTCTTCAAACACTGAAACCAACCAAGGCTCTTGTCACCCAGAGCTTTCTTTTCCTTCAGCAGCCTGGTGACCATGCAGGTCAGGGCGAGCGGAATTCTAGTTCCCACGGGGCTCCCCTGGGGAGAAGCAGGTCAAAGCCAAGGGCAGGCCAGAGGGCGGGGCAAGAGCAAGTGAACATTCCGCACTCACTGTCCCCGGGATGACCCTTCCTGATCAACACCAAGGGCTCCACACAGGCCACATCTGAGGAGCTCCAGCCAGAGGCCTGCCTGCCTGCCAGCCGGGCAGGACCAGGGCCCCAAACCCTGCACCAAAGCCCGTTCCTGTGCCTACTGTAACAAAGCACAACCTGAGCAGCTTAAAGCAGTAGAAATGTTTCAATTCACGGTCAGGGAAGCCTTCTGAATCACTATATTTTACACCTGAAACTAACTGAACACTGGAAGGAGGGAGGGAGGAAGGAAGTTAATGCATTGTCCCACAGTTCTGAAGGCCAAAAGTCCAAAATCAGGGTCGGCAGGGACGTGCTCCCACCAAAGGCGCTAGGGGAAACTCCTTCCTGCCTCTTCAGCTTCTGGTGGCTCCCGGCAGTCCCTGGCTCATCCACGTGGGTCTCCAATCTCTACCTCCATGGCACACGGCCTTCTCCCTGCGTCATTATTCTGCATCTCTTCTCCTTCACATCTAAGGGCTCCAGTAAGATTAACTCACTACATCTGCAAGGAACCTATTTCCAAATAAAGCCACATTTGGAGGTACTAGAAGTTAGGACTTCAACCTGCCTTAATCCAACCCATAAGAGGTCCCGACGGCCACACCGCCGCCTGCCTGGAACGCCCTCCCGCCTCTCCTCGGGTCCAGCCGCACTTGCTCCCTCTTGCCAGCCTACACCCTGCTGCCTCCATGATGTCCCCTGCTTCTCACCCCTCCAGGCCACACGGGTCCCCTCACCTCAACTGACTCAGGGTCCATGACCATCCACACCGAGCCAAGTGACACAGCCCCAGCCCCGTGTGGCTGTGACCTTCGGGGGGTGTGCATGTGTCCGATCTTCCCTCCTCGGTTGTCACTGACTCTGGGGCAAGAGGTAGACCCAAAGCCTCTTCATGCCCCCCAGGGCCTGAGAAAGCCCTGAGCACCAGACTCACACAAAGAGCACCTGCAGAGTTCTCTGAGAAACCGCTTTCAGCCTCCATGCATTTCCAACCAGTCTCCCCGAGCGCCAGCCTCACTGTC
>NW_027882442.1:0-245 GCF_054177405.1 Leptonychotes weddellii | reverse complement strand
CTCTCACTATGTCTCTCTCTGTCAAATAAATAAATAAAATCTTAAAAAAAAAAAAAAAAAGAGTGCAACATTTCACTAAGAACTTCTAAGGTGGAGCGGTGTCCTGCTGGCTCAGTGGGGAGGGCACGGGACTCTTGATCTCAGGGTGGAGAATTTAAGCCCCACCCTGGGCACAGAGATTACTTAAAACAAAACAAAAAACAACAAAAAACTTCTAAGGTGGAAACTTCTTAAGTTGAAATGGG
>NW_027882441.1:0-245 GCF_054177405.1 Leptonychotes weddellii | reverse complement strand
TGACACCTCTGTAGAAGTTGTTCCTGATGGGTCAGGTAGTGACTGTGTTTACTTCCTTTGGCATCTAGCTGTTTCCCCCTGGAGTTCGTCCCTGAGACCCCGGACCTCGGGGTGCCTGCCCTGGACTCCATGCTTGCTTTCCTCTAACTGCCTCTCTCTGGAAGGACTCCTCCCCTCTAGACCATGCTTTGGGTTCCTGGGAGTGCAGAATTCTCTGGTTCAATGGCCCCATGCCCATTTCCAGG
>NW_027882440.1:0-245 GCF_054177405.1 Leptonychotes weddellii | reverse complement strand
TGGTCCTAGTCTTTCACCTTCTTTTACCTGGCCTACTACGAGGTTGCCTGATTCCACTCCATCCCCTCAATAGTTTATATTCCACATGGCAACCAGGGGGATCATTGCCCATGCTAACTTGATCACTTTCCCCTGATTTACAACATGTAGTGGCTTCCAACTGCTCTTAGGACAAAAGATAAAGTCCGGGCAGGGCCTCATCTCTCTGGGATGGTCTCACCCCTTACTCTTCTTCATTCTCAGCC
>NW_027882439.1:0-245 GCF_054177405.1 Leptonychotes weddellii | reverse complement strand
AAGGAGGCGTGGGGGCCTGGAGCCCTGCGCACAACCAGCAGGCCCAGGGCTCTGGGGCCACGGTCTGAAAGCTTTGACTGATTAGAGATCAGAGGCCCCGCCCTACAGGGTGCATGAGCAGGTGCGTGGCTCACCTTTTGCCTCCGTCACGCTCCTCAGTCACTGCACACACTAGGCACCTGAAGAGCTCTTAAAAATACTGATGCTGGGCTCTCACCCCAGAGCAGTCCCAGCAGGACTTCTGG
>NW_027882438.1:0-245 GCF_054177405.1 Leptonychotes weddellii | reverse complement strand
CCTCCAGCCTGAAAGAATTGGAAAACCAGCTCTAGGCAATGGAGCATGTCTGTTACTCATCTGGGTGGGTGTGCCTGGGTTAGGACTCCTCTACCTGTCTCCGCCTCAGGTTCTGCCTGGGCTCCCTGGAAGCAGAGGATGAAATCAAGTTCTTTTCTTTCCTCCTGCCTCATTTCACCGCTCTGCCTCTTTTCCCCCTGTCAGCCTATATTGTACCCATTCTCCTTTTTTTAAAAAAAAAATGT
>NW_027882437.1:0-245 GCF_054177405.1 Leptonychotes weddellii | reverse complement strand
CATGTGTGCACCACTGTGTTAGAGAAGGAATGAATTATGGGACAGTGATGGTCCAAGAGTGGCCACTGGGGTCCCTGAGCAGGACACAATGAGGATCACCAAGGCACTTATACCTGTGCATGGGTCAGGATCCTCCTCCTCTCTAATTAGCCAATGGCACACATAATCTGCCTAGACTAACACATATAGCTGCTCATGGCTGCTCCATTCCACTCAAGAGCTCTGTCGTATTAGAAAAGAGAGTT
>NW_027882436.1:0-245 GCF_054177405.1 Leptonychotes weddellii | reverse complement strand
TTAATTATTATTGAGGAGGTAATCTTCTCAGCTTTTATTTTACCTTCCAGTTGATTCCAAGTAACAATAAAGTAACAATAATATTTTAAAAGAATAACAGGGGGCGGAACAAGATGGCAGAGGAGTAGGAGACCTGGATTTCGTCTCCTCTCAGGAATTCAGCTGGATAGGGATCAAACCATTCTGAACACCTACAAACTCAACAGGAGATCGAAGAAAAGAAGAGCAACAACTCTCTCATCAGA
>NW_027882435.1:0-245 GCF_054177405.1 Leptonychotes weddellii | reverse complement strand
AATGATGTATGTATGGGGATTAACATAACAATAAAAAAATTTTAAAAATAAAAAAAAAATTTTAAATTAGAGGTGCCTGGGTGGCTCAGTCAGTTAAGCATCTGACTCTGGATCTCAGCTCAGGTCTTGATCTCAGTGTCATGAGTTCAAGCCCCACGTTGGAATCCACGCTGGGCATGGAGCTTACTTAAAATAAATAAATTAATAATAATAATAGGGGTGCCCAGGTAGCTCAGTCGGTTAAG
>NW_027882434.1:0-245 GCF_054177405.1 Leptonychotes weddellii | reverse complement strand
TGATTACTCTTATCACAAAACTGTGTTACATTTCCACAACAGGGACGATAATACTAAGGCAAGGGCTGAAGCTGCCCCAGAGACCCCTGTTCCTCACCTCGGGTTATCATAGTATCACCTCAGGTTCACTGGGGTGGCACCTTTAGGTCTTCTTTGTTATTTGGGGTTTTGGGAAGTCATCCCAAGGGCCTTGATCAGGATGGGCCTCAGGAACATCTAGGTCGGTGTCCTCTCTCTCCCTCACT
>NW_027882433.1:0-245 GCF_054177405.1 Leptonychotes weddellii | reverse complement strand
AAAAAAAAATTCCACTCCTGAGAGAGGCTGAAATTGCAATTAGGTTAGGTATTAAATCTTGGTGGGCCTAAACTTACACTTAAAGGAGCTGGAGAAAGAACAGCAAATAAAGCCTAAACCCAGCAGGAGAAGAGAATTAATAAAGATCAGAGCAGAAATCAATGAAATAGAAACTAAAAGAACAGTACAGATCAACAAAACTAGGAGCTGGTTCTTTGAAAGAATTAATAAGATTGATAAACCCC
>NW_027882432.1:0-1670 GCF_054177405.1 Leptonychotes weddellii | reverse complement strand
TTCAAAAGGGATTTCAAGAAGGGTGCCTGGGTGGCTCAGTTGGTTAAACATCTGACTCTTGATTTCGGCTCGGGTCGTGAGCTCATGGATCGTGATCTCATGGGTTGTGGGATTGAGCCACACGTCAGGCTCCAAGCTCAGTGGGGAGTCTGCTTGAGATTCTCTCCTTCCTTCTCCCTCTGCCCTTCCTCCTGCTTACTCTCTCTCTCTCTAAAATAAATAAATAAATAAATCTTTTTTTAAAAAGAGATTCCAAAAATTTGTGCTTATATGGCCATTTTATTCCAACTTTAGAATATTTAGAAATCTGTCAGCCTCTCCTTTAAAAAAAAAGTCTGGCATATTTGTTTAGTTAATGTATGGACACCATGCTAGGCTCTGATGAAGAATGTCATTTTTATTAAAAGCCATCTCTGGAATTTTGAAGTTAAAGAAAAATTCTGCAAAAAATCCCACCTAGTCATCTAATTCTAGTATTGTTAGGAAGTTTACCTATTTTTTTTCTTTTTGAAAGATGATTAAATACAATATTGCACAATCAGACCTTCACATTCTACCAGACATATGGTGAGTGTTCAACAAATGTTGGCTTTTACTGTTACTACTCTTTAATTTGCTCAGCCACATACGATCACCACACAACAATTTTACCCTATGCTTATGTAATATCTTCTTGCTCTCCTTCTCTCTCCCCTCACTGACTCTTTCACTCTTCAATTTTTTCTTTCTCTTCTTGCTGTGGTCAACTCTACAATCATCCTCAAAGTCCACTACTATTTCTATTCTCATTGTTCCTATCAATAATTCCACCAGGCAAGTAGTACAAATTTGTATATTTACAAATTTCTTTTAAAAAAAAAAGATTTTATTTATTTATTTGAGAGAGAGAGAGAGAGTACATGAAAGGTAGCGGGGAGGGGGGAAAGGGAGAGGGAGAAGCAGGCTCCTGGCTGAGCAGGGAGGCCAATGTTGAGCTAGATCCAAGGACCCTGAGATCCTGACCTGAGCTGAAGGCAAATGCTTAACTGACTGAGCCACCCAGGCACCCCTGTATATTTACTTTCTAGTCCTATAAAGTACCAATGTGTTTCTTACTGAGGTATATTATTAAATTTAAACAAACTATTTAAATTACTATATCAACTTACACTAGGAGGTCCTATATGCTAGTATAAATGCATACCACCCAAATATTATCACTCATTGGGAGATCCCTTTAGTCTTCATGGACTCATGTGTCCATGGATGTATCAGATTGCATTTGTAATGCAGAGGAAGGCCTGCTTCTGCTTTCCATGGCACCATTTTATATTCAAAGTAAGGATGCATGTTAGTTAGCTCATGGCATTTTCCTTCAGTCTAGTCTATAAGATGTGGACATTTGGGATGACATTTTGGCTCATGCTCATCATATTTCTTTGGTCAGTCCAGACATTCCTGGGAAGGATTTTAACACTTCTTTTTATAGCACTATGTTTTCTGGAAGTCAACCTGTACTTTCATGAACTCTTAAAAATCAAGTCACATGTTGTTTCTAGTGCTTGGAACTATCTCTCAAAGACATTTGCTGATTACCATGTTAATGCCTAAAAAATGTTTTAAAGCTTTTTTCCATGAATGCATTATCTTAGTATTCAGAGTTAAGATCTATCTCTGATTCAAAAATCAAA
>NW_027882431.1:0-245 GCF_054177405.1 Leptonychotes weddellii | reverse complement strand
ACTCTATCATTTGGGAAATTCAAAGGGTTTTAGAAGCTCCATGCCGGCAACCCAAGACAAAGACCAAAGAAATTCCTTATTATACAACAAGGGGACAAGGCGGTGAAGTCAACATGGCAATGGGCCCGTGCTGAGCCCCCTGCCACACATGTGCTTCTCTGGATGCTCTGACCTGCACTCTATGCCACTTAATCCTCCCGGCTCACTCTAAGGTGTGTGTGCAGGGGAGGAAGAGCCGGAAGGAC
>NW_027882430.1:0-245 GCF_054177405.1 Leptonychotes weddellii | reverse complement strand
CCTGAGAGAAAAGGGTGGGAGGGTAAGGGACCAGCAGTCATAAGGAAATAGAAAAGCAAGTAAACCAGGTTTTGGCAAAGAGATGGAAGAACAGAATCTAGTGATCAAAGATCAATGTACTGGAGTTAAAACTTGGGAGGTAGAAAAGTTCTGAGTCCCAGCAAAATTCCTCCAGCGTATTTGCACTTTTTTTTTTTTTGCTCTTTTCTCTTTCTTTTTTTCCCATTTTCCCTTCACTTCACTCG
>NW_027882429.1:0-245 GCF_054177405.1 Leptonychotes weddellii | reverse complement strand
AGACCAATGTCGTCAGAGTTGATAGTTGCATGTAATGAATTATTAGCTTTGCACACTGAGATGTATTTTATAGCTAATATCTGTTGTAAGAAAAATGTGTGTTATTTGACTTTACTCATCACTGTACTATGTGAGAGCTTTTTTTAAAAAAATATTTTAGAGAGAGAGAGTGCAAGTGCATGAGTGGGAGGGAGAGAGATTCTCAAGCAGACTCTGTGCAAATGCATGAGCGGGAGGGAGAGAGA
>NW_027882428.1:0-245 GCF_054177405.1 Leptonychotes weddellii | reverse complement strand
ATTTTAAGAAAAGAAAAACTTATATATGTACAAAAATAAGGGAAATTACGATGAAGGGATGCAATATGACTGTAAAGATGAAAATTATAAAAGATTTTATTAAAGTAATTGATAAGAAGTTGGTTGAACAAAGAAAGAAGAGGATTTAAAAAAAAATAAAAGGGAGAGAATGTGATCAGGCAGGAGACTAGAACAAAGCTATACACTAGAGATTTAGGTATATTTTGGTCTGTTTGAAGAAACTG
>NW_027882427.1:0-245 GCF_054177405.1 Leptonychotes weddellii | reverse complement strand
CATGTGTGCACCACTGTGTTAGAGAAGGAATGAATTATGGGACAGGGATGGTCCAAGAGTGGCCACTGGGGTCCCTGAGCAGGACACAATGAGGATCACCAAGGCACTTATACCTGTGCATGGGTCAGGATCCTCCTCCTCTCTAATTAGCCAATGGCACACATAATCTGCCTAGACTAACACATATAGCTGCTCATGGCTGCTCCATTCCACTCAAGAGCTCTGTCGTATTAGAAAAGAGAGTT
>NW_027882426.1:0-245 GCF_054177405.1 Leptonychotes weddellii | reverse complement strand
CCACCTCACACCAGTCAGAATGGCTAAAATTAACAAGTCAGGAAACGACAGATGGTGGGGATGCAGAGAAAGGGGAACCCTCCTACACTGTTGGTGGGAATGCAAGCTGGTACAGCCACTCTGGAAAACAATATGGAGGTTCCTCAAAATGTTGAAAATAGAGCTACCATAGGACCCAGCAATCACACTACTGGGTATTTACCCCAAGGATAGAAATGTAGGGATCTGAAGAGGTACGTGCACCC
>NW_027882425.1:0-245 GCF_054177405.1 Leptonychotes weddellii | reverse complement strand
CTGCCCAGTTCTCAGGGGAGAAGCACTGCTATGAGGTAGCAACCATGCAGAACTGGAGTCTGTCCAGGGCGGGGGCCGGCAGGGGTGAGAGGAGGCAGGGAGGGGCAGGGGAAGGGAGGGCCGGGCCTGGGCATGAGTTGTTTCACTGCTCCCCAGGGCTGGGAGCTGTGGTTGTCCCAGCCTCATTAGAGGGAATGACGGTTATTAGGCACAGCTGGTTTAATGGCTAGCTCAGGGGCCAGAAG
>NW_027882424.1:0-245 GCF_054177405.1 Leptonychotes weddellii | reverse complement strand
CCTGTGCAAGGAGGAAACTGGCTGGACAGAGAACTTTCTGGGGCCCGGGGTCCACACGCCAAGTAGGTGCTCCCATGGGCACATGGCCGGACGCCTCCAGCTGCCTCCAGTGGGGCACGGGAGTGGGTCCTCACAGCCAGAGGGGGTCCTCTGGGTGACTGGGGGAAGCATCCAGGCCTTGCAGCAGCTGCAGCCAAGCATGACCTTGGAGCCATCCGTCCATCCGCCTGCCGGCCT
This sequence comes from Leptonychotes weddellii, assembly GCF_054177405.1. Classification (NCBI taxonomy): domain Eukaryota; kingdom Metazoa; phylum Chordata; class Mammalia; order Carnivora; family Phocidae; genus Leptonychotes; species Leptonychotes weddellii. Next base: position 8 of record NW_027882424.1, on the reverse strand, counting down.
GTCGCCAC
>NW_027882423.1:0-245 GCF_054177405.1 Leptonychotes weddellii | reverse complement strand
GGGCTGGCCTGCTCCTTTGGCTGTCTGAGGAAATGAGGGTGACACAGCTACAAACTAATTGTCCTACTTAGGTACTACTTAGGTACTACTAAGCCGCCTAGCTGGGAAAGTCATCCTGCTTCTGGTTTGGCTCATTTGTTTCCCTGCTTCCTGAGGTGGTCAGGGGGCCAGCTAGGGGCTTCTCAGTCAGATCTGAGTGCTAGTAACTGACCTCTCTGGGCCTCAGTTTCTACATCTCTGAAATG
>NW_027882422.1:0-245 GCF_054177405.1 Leptonychotes weddellii | reverse complement strand
TCCAGTACACCTCTTCTGGGTCATGGCGGGACTGGCTGGGTCTGAGCCACACCACGGTGGTACGAAGAGCCGCTCTGGGAAGATAACTTCCAGCCTCCCGTCTCCTAACCATGCTGCATGGCTGAGTCTGCTTCTTGGCTCTGGGTGGCCCCAGCTCTGTGGGGGGAGGGGGTGAGTGTCTAAGGTGATCCCCGTCCCAGAGTCCTGACTGATGCCCTCAGCATTTCCCTGGGCTCATCTCACCC
>NW_027882421.1:0-1670 GCF_054177405.1 Leptonychotes weddellii | reverse complement strand
ACCTTTTCTTTCTTTCTGTTGTCTGATTGCTGTTGCTAGGACTTCTAGTACTATGCTGAACAATAGTGGCAAGAGTGGGCATCCTTGATGTGTTCCTGATCTGAAGGGAAAGGCTCTCAGCTTTTCCCCATTGAGGATGATATTTGCTGTGGGTTTTTCATAGATGGATTTTATGATCTTGAGGAATGTTCCCTCTATCCCTATACTCTGGAGAGTTTTAATCAGGAAAGGATGTTGTATTTTGCCAAATGCTTTTTCTGCATCAATTGAGAGGACCATATGGTTCTTCTCCCTCCTCTTATTAATGTGTTCTATCACATTGATTGATTTGCGAATGTTGAACCACCCTTGCATCCCGGGGATAAATCCCAGTTGGTCGTGGTGGATGATCCTTTTAAAGTATTGTTGGATGCTATTAGCTAGGATTTTGCTGAGGATTTTGGAATCCATATTCATCAGGGATATGGGTCTTAAATTCTCCTTTTTGATGGGGTCTTTGCCTGGTTTGGGGATTAAGGTAATGCTGGCCTCATAGAATGAGTTTGGAAGTTTTCCTTTTGTTTCTATTTTTTGAAACAGCTTCAGTAGAATAGGTATTATTTCTTCTTTGAATGTTTGGTAGAATTCCCCAGGGAATCCATCAGGCCCTGGACTTTTGTTTTTTGGGAGGTTTTTGATCACTGCTTCAATCTCTTTACTGGTTATTGGCCTATTCAGGTTGTCAATTTCTTCCTGTTTCCGTCTTGGCAGCTTATAGGTTTCCAGGAAGGCCTCCATTTCATCCAGATTGCTCAGTTTATTGGCCTATAGTTGTTGATAATAATTTCTAATAATTGTTTCCATTTCCTTGGTGTTAGTCGTGATCTCTCCCCTTTCATTCATAATTTTATTAATTTGGGTCCTTTTCCTTTTCTTTTGGATAAGTCTGGCCAGTGGTTTACCGATCTTATTAATTCTTTAAAAGAACCAACTTCTAGTTTCGTTGATCTGATCTAGTATGTTTCTGGTTTCTAATTCACTGATTTCTGCTCTAATTTTAATTATTTCTCTTCTAATGCGTGGCTTAGGCATCATTTGTTGCTTTTTCTCTAGTTCTTTAAGGTGTAGAGTTAATTGGTGAATTCGGGATTTTTCTATTTTTTTGAGTGAGGCTTGGATGGCTATGTATTTCCCCCTTAGGACTGCCTTTGCAGTATCCCATAGGCTTTGGACCGATGTGTTTTTGTTATCATTGATTTCCATGAATTGTTTAAGTTCTTCTTTGATTTCCTGGTTGACCCAAGTATTCTTGAGCAGAGTGGTCTTTAGCTTCCAAGTGTTTGAATTTCTGCCAAATTTTTTCTTGTGATTGAGTTCCAGTTTTAGAGCATTGTGGTCTAAGAATATGCAGGCAATAATCTCAATCTTTTGGTATCGGTTGAGACCTGAGTTGTGACCCAGTATGTGGTCTATTCTGGAGAAAGTTCCATGTGCGCTCGAGAAGAATGAGTATTCTGTTGTTTTGGGGTGGAATGTTCTGTAAATACCTATGCGGTCCATCTGGTCCAATGTATCATTCAAAGCTCTTGTTTCCTTGTTGATTTTCTGCTTAGATGATCTGTCCATTGCTGAGAGTGGAGTATTGAGGTCTCCTACAATTAACGTATTGTTATCAATATGACTCTTTATTT
>NW_027882420.1:0-13069 GCF_054177405.1 Leptonychotes weddellii | reverse complement strand
CTGGGGAGGGTATGTGCTCTGGTAAGCGCTGTGAATTGTGCAAGACTGTTGAATCTCAGATCTGTACCTCTGAAACAAATAATGCAATATATGTTAAGAAAAAAAAAAAGAAGAAGAAGAAGGTAGCGGGAAGACGAACCATGAGAGTCGATGGACTCTGAAAAACAAACAGGGTTCTGGAGGGGAGGGGGGTGGGAGGATGGGTTAGCCTGGTGGTGGGTATTGAGGAGGGCACATTCTGCATGGAGCACTAGGTGTTATGCACAAACAATGAATCATGGAACACTTCATCTAAAACTAATGATGTAATGTATGGGGATTAACATAAGAATAAAAAAAAATAAATTAAAAAAAATAAATAAATTCTAACTTTATAGTGAGTCCACATTGTCAAGGGAAATAAAGGACCTTTTCAAAACACTGAAACACATTGAGCAAAATGAAGCACATAGAAAAACAATTAAGAAAGCCTATATAGGGCGCCTGGGTGGCTCAGCTGGTTGGGCGACTGCCTTCGGCTCGGGTCATGATCCTCAAGTCCCTGGATCGAGTCCCGCATCGGGCTCCCTGCTCGGCGGGGAGTCTGCTTCTCCCTCTGACCCTCCCCCCTCTCATGTGCTCTCTCTCATTCTCTCTCTCTCAAATAAATAAATAAAATCTTAAAAAAAAAAAAAAAAGCCTATACAACTGGTAGTTTCATAGACAGCCTTGGGATGCCAACATTCTGTCTTACCTATTAGTAGACAGAGCATTGATAAACGAATACATGGCAGCACCATCTTTTGCACGAATAATAGCTTCCAGGTTTTCTTCAAGGACTTTTTTATTGTTTTGTACTCCTCTCAAAATCTTCTCAGCATCTTTCAAGATGGATCTTTTATTGGCTGTTTGAAGCTTAATGGAATTCTGTGGAAGATCAGCCATCCTTGACATAATCAGAGATTCTTTTGGCTTAAAAGAAAAAAAGGCAAAAATGTTACCATATAAAGTTCATATTAATTATTTTAATGCAAACAAGAGCTGTAACTATAGTTGGGGCCATACACTATGCCAATATATTCTAAGGACTCAATTTGTCAAACTGAAGAGCTATAAAACAGTACTGGGCTGATGGTAACTACACTTATTATGGTTAGCATTTCATAATGTATATTTGTTGAACCTCTATGTTGTACACCTGAAACGAATATAATATTGTATGTCAATTATACTTCAATTAAAAATGAAAATAAAAAAATAAAGTTAGCAATTAAGGTTTATTTCCATTTAGAAGTACTAATGTAAATGTTAAGTGAAATAGGGCTGGGAAGTCCACAGAAGTGCTGGGCAGTCCAGTGGCCAATAAAAGTTATTATATGGGAAAGAAAGCTAAAACAATATAAGAGCAAGTTGGCTCTAGGTAGGCATGGCAGACACTTTGGACTGGATAAACAGGGTCATTTACAGTTCTCTTTCCCCTTTTTCTCCTCTCCAATAGAAGCTGGAAAGCTAGCAGTGGCCAAGGAGCCATGAGTAGAGATCACTTAGTGAGGGCTTCTGGAAAAGTTTTGTAAAGAAAACAGACTAAGTTAACATCTCTTTTTCAGTACTTTGTCTTCATCTTTCTGTTTGCTTTCTGTCCTGATAACTTCTATATTACTCATCATCATCAATTTTAATATCCTGTTTCCACTTTACCTGGAGTATACCATTTGTTTCTTTCCTCTTTTGGCCAGGATCATGAAGAAAATCATCAGACCTCTGTACAGGCAATTTAGCTGCTCCTAGTTCTTCACAGGAAGGAAATCTTTGAGAGGATAAAGTGTCAATGCTATGAAAGATTTAAAAATAAAGTTTCCTAAATTGTCATAAATTGTGAACATTTGAATACATAAATCTGTGATACCTTCTTAGTTATACAGTACTAAATGGTATATTATTAAACTGTACAATGAAATTAATCAGTTAAGTGATTAAACATATCAAACACAGAAAATCACAAGATACAAAATTACTCTGACCAGACTGGTTTAGGCATAGTAGAAAAAGAGCAGAAAAAGGTTTTGCTTTGAAGAAGAGAACGTCCAGAAGCTCTTAGAAGGGTGGAATAAGACCTCTAAAAATCTACTCCTCCATAAGAGCAAAGAGAACACTAGCAAAAATGGTCAAAATCAGCTTTTTCAGAACTCTGGAAATGAAAGGTTACCAACAACTCAAGGAATATTTAATCAAGAAAATGACTGACTTTCAGTAAGAACAGCAAGCTTTATGCATTATTAATTTGCCTCACTCCAAGAACCCTTTCCCCAACTCTCTGGCAGCCTTGAAAATTAACAGCTTCACAACCCTTGTAGCTATGAAAACCAACAGCCTACCAACCACTCGAAAGGGCAGAACAGGTTTGGAGCTTCTCAGAAAGTCCCATTCACAGGGTTGCTCTTTATATGACCTGGCTTAGGGCTAGCTCAGTGAGAAACCCTAACTACAGGTCAATTTTTGAAAATAGCAGCAAGTGTTTAACATCTCAGCTGCCTGAGGTGGCTACAGCAGTTGAGGCAAACAAGAGGGATGCCAATAAACAAAAACTCAGGGGAATGGGATGTCCATGGTGGAACTTTGAAAATCCCTAACACATTACTGGGGATCTAGAATACCATGTGCATGTACAGGGCTCTGTGAATGCCCAAGCAAGATCTGAGAAAAGCCAATGTCTGGTTGACATTGAGGCTCTGTGCAAGTTAAGGTTAAGACAGACTTATAAAGTGCCAGAGCACTGAAGGTGTGCCCTAACACCACACACATGCAATCATGCACACGTGTGTGTGCACACACATGCGCACACACACACACAGCCCCTTGACACTCAGAGAGAGACTTACAGGTTCAAGGTAGTTAAGGAAGTCTCTTTCTAATCATTAGCAGACTTAGCTCACCAAACAGAGACCCACCACACATGACAAAGAACACACACCTTACAGAACTCCCCCAGGAAAGTCACTACACAAACAGCAACAACACACCCTAGGGGATGGAAGAATCTGATTTCCACAGTTGCCACACTGTATCATTTGAAATGTCCAATTTTCAATAAAAAGTTATGAGACACACAAAGAAACAAAAAAGTATAGCTAATACACAGGAAAAAGCATAGTCAATACAAACTGTGCTTGAGGAATTCCAAATATTGGACTTATTAGGCAAGGACTATAAATTAGCTATTACTAAAGGAAACTATGTTCAAAGAATTAAAAGAAAGCATAAGAATGAGGTCTCACCAAGTAAAGAATATCAATAAAGAGATAGAAACTATTTAAAATAAAGAAAATTTAAACAGAATTTCTGGAGTTGAAAAATACAATAACTGAAATGTAAACTTCAATAGAGGGGCTAAACAGCATACTTGAGTTGGCAGAAAAAAGAATCCATGAGCTTAAAGATAAATTATTGAGATTATCCCATCTGAGAAAGAGAAAAAAAAAGAATGAAGAAAAGTTAAGAGCCTCACAGATCTGTGAGATACCATTAAGAATACCAATAAACAACATAGTCCTAGGAGAAGAGAAAGGTTATTGTTCTATTTAACTATATAAAGAAATAGTGGCCAAAAAAGTCCAAAGTTTAATAAATATTAATCCACTCATCCAAGAAGCTCAAAAAACTTCCGGAGGATAAACTCAGAGAGAGCCACACCTAGATACATCATAGTCAAACTGTCAAATGCCTAAGATAAAGGTAGAATTTTGAAAGCAGAAAGAGAAAAATAACTCATCATATACAGGAATTCTTCAATAAGATTAACAGCTGATTTCTTATAAAAAAAACCACTGAATCTAGAAGGCAGTGCTGACATATTCAAAGTGCTGAAAAAAAAAAGGATGACAAGCAGGCGTGCCTGGGTGGTTCACTGACTTCAGCGTCTGCCTTCAGCTCAGGTCCTGATCCTGGGGTCCTGGGATGGAGCCCTGCATCAGACTCCCTGTTTAGCAGGGAGTCTGTTTCTCTCTCTCCCTTTGCCCCTCCCCCTGCTTGTATTTTCTCTCTCGCTCACTCTACTCTCTTTCTCTAATAAATAAATAAAATCTTAAAAAAAAAAACGACAAGCAAAAAAATTTTTTTAAAGATTACTTATTTGAGAGAGAGAGAGAAGCAGAGGAAGAGGAAGAGAATCTCCAGCAGACTCCATACTGAATGCAGAGCCTGACACAAGGCTCAATCAAGTAATCTATGTATATATATATACACACACACACAATGGAATATTGCTCAGCCATAAAAAAGAATGAAATCTTGCCATGTGCAACAACATGGATGGACCTAGAGGGTACTATGCTAAGTGAAATAAGTCAGACGGAGAAAGACAAATACCATATGATTTCACTTATATATGAAATCTAAAAAACACAACAAATGAACAAATAAAGCAGAAACAGACCCATCAATACAGGGAACAAACTGGTGGTTGCCAGAGGGGAGGGAGACAGGGGGATGGGCAAAAAGAGGTGAATGGGAGAGAAAGGTACAGGTTTCCACTTATGGAATGAATAGGCCATGCGGCTGAAAGGTACAGCTCAGGGAATGGAGTCAGTAGTCCCGTAGCAGCACTGTATGGTGATTGACTATAGTTACACTTGTGGTTAGGAGAGCATTACATATAGAGCTGCTGAATCACTGTTGTACACCTAAAACTCATGTTACATTGTGTTTCAACTATACTTAAAAAAAAAAAGTAAAGGATGAAATAAGACAGTTCTAGGTAAACAAAACAGAATTCATCACTAGCAGACCTACCCTGAAGGAAATACCAAAGGGAATCCCTCAGGGGTTGATGGAGGGAGGTGCATGGAGGATGCGCTAAATGGGTGGAGGATTAAGGAGGGCACTTGTTATGATGAGCACTGGGTGTTACATGTAAGGGATAAATCACTGAATTCTACTCCTGAAACCAGTATTACACTGTATGTTAACAACTAGAATTTAAATAAAAATATGGAAAAAAAAGAGGGGGGTCCCTCAAGGTCAAATAAAAGGATACTAGAAATTAACTTGAATACATATGAAAAAATAAAGAGTACTGGTAAAGTTTAGCTATATAGGTAAATATAAAAACAGTATAAAATACATTTTTGTTTATAACTCTTTTCTTCTCCTATCTGATTTAAAAGACAACTGCATATAGCATTAATTACCAAACCATATAGATGGGCTTATAATGTACACCAATGTAATATGTATTACAATAACAGCGGGAAGGAAAGGGAAGGGAAGAAGCTATATTGGAACAAAGTTTGTGAATCCTATTGAAATCAAATTGATATTAATCCAAACTAGATTGCTTGAAATTAAGATGTTAATTATAATCCCTAGGGCAATCACTCCGAAAACAAATCAGAAAGTATAGAAAAAGAAACAAGAAAATTAATGTCTACTTAATATAAAAGAAGACAATATAGAGAAATAGTGGAATTAAAAAATACCAAGACATATAGAAAACACATAGCAACAAGGCAGACATAAATCTTTTATCAGTAATTACGTTAAAAGCAAACGGCCTAAAACTGCAGTCTTCACATGAAAATACTAAAAATGTGGCTTCTTTTTAGTTTTTATTATCACAGTTTCCATGACATTCAAGACAAATAAAATTATCATGACCTAGATGTACTTGATTTTTTAAAAACTATGAATGTAAAATTTCAGGCATACACAAAAGTAGAAAGAACAGTATGATGAGCTCCAATACCCCTATTTACATTAATCATTAACTCATGGCTATCCTCATTTTATCCATACTCTCAAACCAGTTTCCTCTATCCTGCATTGGATTATTTTTGCAGCAAATCTCAAGTATCATTTCATCAGAAATAATCTGGGGGCTCCTGGGTGGCTTAGTCAGCTAAGCATCCAAGTCTTAATTTTGGCTCAGGTCAGGATCTCAGGGTCATGAGATGGAGCCCCTCTGTGGGATCCGTGCTGGGGGTGGAGCCTGCTTAAGATTCTCTCTCTCCCTCTGCCCGTCCCTTCCCCCACCTCAAGCACGCCTTCTATCTCTCTCTCTAAAAAAATAAATAAAAATAAAAATAAATAAACTGCATTCATTAGAATTAATCTGCATTTTGAGAAATTAAGATACATTCATTTTATAACTATAAGAAAGGGATAGATACATTAGCAGCAGAAAATAGTAAATCTAGGATAACTTTTTTTTTTTAAGATTTGATTTATTTCTTAGAGAGAGAGCACACAAGTGGTGGTGAGGGGCAGAGGGAGAGGAAGAAGCATATTCCCTCTGAGCAGGGAGCTAGATGCAGGGCTTGATCCCAGGACTCTGAGATCATGACCTGAGCTGAAGACGCTTAACCCACCAAGCCACCCAGATTGCCCTCTAAGGTAACTTTTAAAAGCAATGCTATAGATTTATCAAAATTCCTAAAGAAATTTTAGAAATATAAACAAAGTTCTTTTTTTTTTTTTAAGATTTATTTGAGAGAGATAGTGAGAGAGAGCACGAGTGGGGAGGAAGGGCATGGGGGGGGGAGGGAGGGAGGGAGAAAAAGTCTCCCAGCGGATGTGGAGCTCCATCCCAGGACCCTGGGATCATGACCTGAGCAGAAGGCAGACACTTAACTGACTGAGCCACCCAGGCACCCCTAAACAAAGCTCTTTTCAATATAGCTTTTATTCCAATCTCTTGTTTTTTACCTGTCTCTCTTCTCAGGATTCCATCCTATTTTTGACCTAGTTAGTAAGGTTTTATCTGAAGATTCACTTTTTCTTGTCAAAGAATCATGGTTATTCAAAATCTGTTCCAACAGTCTTACATTTCCTGCAATAAAAGAAATATAGTACCATTTTTCAAGTACTAATTCATTTCTTTTTTATATAATAGCTCACATATATTTGTACTTGATTAGCTTCTTAGGATGATTATCTATCTACTCAATTCAATCTAGAATGTAGGTTTTAAATATGCTCTTCAAATAAAATCAAATACTTATAACTCATGAAAACTACACTGGTAAAATTTTAGGCCTGAATTTATTTCCATCACATAAAAAAGGAATTTGATGAGAAATGTCATCATCACAAAGCCCAGTAAATTGCATGATTTTTATCAATAGTTAAAGGGAGGTTTGAGTGTTTCTTTACAGCAACTGTTAGTTAAATCTTCCCTTTAACCTCATCTTTAACGAGGTTACATAATAACTTTTATCTTTAGGTGAGGTTGGTTTATTAAACAGTTTAGTATCCTTAAAACTCTTTAAATGTATCCAAGACAAGACTCAAATGTATTTAAGTGATTCCAAGAATAAAAGCTTATATTTAACACTTTCACTTACTTTTACTACAAGGGCTTTAAGGGTCTATAACAAATTATTAGTTCAGGTCACTTATAAAAGTTCTTGTTCCCTATTAAATAGTTAATACTATAATACTTTTTCCAACTGAACACAGTAATAAATGTTAAATTTCTCTGAGTTTTACTATTGAAATTCACACCTAAAAACAATATAAGGAAACATGCTCTAAAATGATCAGCCTTACCTTTAGAAAAGCATTATTTTTTTAATAACAAAACTTGTTCATTAAAGGTTTAAGTAATAATCTATACAAAATAATCAGAATAATTGTAACTGTATACCTCTACCTCCTGCAAAGAATCTAAAGAAGGATTTGCCCAGTCAAGTATCTTTTTTTTTTTTGACAGAGAGACAGAGAGCACAAGCAGAGGGAGAGGGAGCAGCAGGCTCCCCGCTGAGCAGGGAGCCCGACGTGGGGCTCGATCCCAGGACTCCCGGATCGTGACCCGAGCCAAAGGCAGACACCCAACCGTACAAGCCACCCAGGCGCCCCACCAGTTAAGTATCATTTAAAGAAAAATACTAAAGATAGACATCCTACATGAGTTACTACTAGGCACATAAGAGAATAAGAAATCAGGAGTATGGAAATCTGTTCCTAATTTGAGGTAGGTCTAATAAAAGTAGTAGATGCTAGTTATGATTGCTTTATTACCTGTATGACCTGACATCTCCATATTTTCTTTTTCTTCTTTAGGATTTTCCCTCTTTGATATTTTATCATCCTTTGAAACAGGTATAGGAGCAAACCTGCGAGGTGCTGGTGTCTCCAAAGGAGATTTCTGTTTATCAAAACCCATATCTTCAACCTCTCCAGAAGGTGCTTTAATAGAAAATAAAGAAAATAAATTCAACTTATTTAAAAAAAAAACAAAAACTTTAATTTGTAGAGTGTTTCTCTTCCCCATATTTTAAAAATAAAACTAAAATTATATAGGCTATGCAAATTAAGAAGTACATAGAAATAACTCACTAGAAATCAAAATCTAGGCTATAAAAATTTTACACTTACAGCTAATAAACAAGAAAAAAAAACAATATGACAATACTCAGTGCTATTTAAGCTGTGGTGAAAATGGCATAGCCAGACACTACTCATGGTAATGAGAACTAATAAAACCATCTGGCACTAAGTATAGGAAGTCTTAAAATTTTTATATATTTTGATCTAGTAATCTCACTCTTGGGAATTTATCCTAAGGAAATAACCTAGAAGGAAGAAAACATTAAATATATGATTTTATCAGAGTATTGTTTATAAAGAAAAAACCCTAAAATCGCCTAAATGCCCAGCAACAGGAAAAGGTAAATTGTGACTATCCTTTCATCATTAAAAGTTAATATTATGGGGGCGCCTGGGTGGCTCAGTCGGTTAAGTGTCCAACTTCAGCTCAGGTCATGATCCCAGGGTCCTGGGATCGAGCCCCACATCTGCTCGAGGGAAGTCTGCTTCTCCCTCTGACTCCCCCCCACCTCACTTGTGCTTTCTCGCTCACTCTCTCTCTCTCAAATAAATAAAATCTTTAAAAAACTAATATTATGAAGATGATTATGTAAAACATGGGGAATACTTTTGATATGCTAGTAAAAAAGCAGTACAAAATTATATTTATGCTAAATTGCAGTATATAAAAATAATGTATGCCCAAGAAAAAGTATTGAAAAATAAACAGTTTAACCTGTTGAAGTTTAAATTTACTTATTTTTTCCTTTTATTTCTTTTACTGTCACTAAGACATACAAAGAAACCAATTCAATATATAACCAATAAAACATACATTTTTTTCCCTTAAAACTCAAGTCTAAAAAAAAAAATTATGAGCAAATAAATCTTCAGAACTAAGTATGAAATAAGTGTCCACTTCTATTGAAAGCATATGGCTAGGTCATACTGAACCCTGAGTTGGGGCTGTAGCTCTGACAAACCCACCCTCAAGTCAGGTAACCTGGAGCAGGCAAGTCATAACCTTCCTGTGCTTCATCTTCCTCGATTTCAACTTAAAAATTGACTCATGCCACTTTCACAACAGTTTTGTAAGGACCACTCATTTGTGGAAAAACATAAAGCAATTTACAAGTATAAGGACTCTTCAATATGTCTGTAATACAACAATGGTCTAACAAATCAAATGTTGGGGATATTGTACTACATGGATCTGTATATCATTAAAGGGATAGCCCTTGATTTTCATTGATTCATTCAATAATTTGGAAACACATTTATTCATTTGTGGGGTTTTTTTTTTTTTTACCTTTTTTTTTTTAAAAGTAGGCTACACACTCAGCATGGAGTCCAATGTGGCACTTGAACTCACAACCCTGAGATCAAGACCTGAGCTGAGATCAAGAGTCAGACGCTCAACTGACTGAGTCACCAGGAACCCCATTTATTCATTTATTTTAAATTCCAGAAGTTTAATTCAAATACACTATGCATTCCTTTGTTATTATAAATAAAGATTTTTAAAATTCTATTAAATTGGCAAACTTACATTACTAACTAAAAATAATTAGAAATAGTTTATTACTGTACTCAGGTCATTTCACTCCTCACAGAATCAAGAAAAATGGAAAATACAGTTTGTCAGAGATGTGGAAAACTGATTACAAACACTGATACTAGATGAGTAAAGTTTTTCTAAACTTGTAAGTGTGTCTGACAATTTATGAAGGTTATTTATTAAAACCATAAAGTAGGACATGATCCCTAACTAGACTGGACTAGTTTTGAAATGACCTAAAAATTACTTAACCTAAAAGAACTAATTTTATAAAACAAAAACTTAGTCTTCTTCTACCTAGTAAACAAGTTTTTGGCTGACATATTGTAAAGAAAATTCATAGCTAACATTTTTCATTCACGGAGCACTACACATTTTTACCTTGTTTGGAAGCAAATGTGTTCTGTGAAGATAGATCACTGCTACCAAGATTAGAAAAGTCTGGTTTTCCAGAATACTTTTCCATCACTCTAGAAGGGGGCGTAGCAACAGGCTGAAAACTACTGGTCTTGAGCGCAGCACTAATGAAATGAGTCTGGAAGACATACAATTATTTTATTAATTTCAAATATCATTTGAAAGAGTTCTTATCTCATGAAGTTTATTAGAGGACTTGAAAACAACATGTTAGATTTAATAAACAATAAAATACATACATTACATGTAACTATCCATTGTAGCAGTCTGCCACTGGGTTAAGCCTGGCTCTGTGGTGTGACCTTGATCATTTGATTTAGCCATTCTAAACCTCGGTTTCTTCCTTTCTACTTCAGAGATGGTTGGGGACCAGTGAGGCATGCTAGGAGATGGCCAAAAGGAAGGGGCCCTAGTCCTAGATCTCTACTTCAACCAGATAATTTCAAACCAGAACTCCTCTTTTATATCCTGGGTGATTTCGTTTGAAGGAAAGGGTTAAAAAACATTGCTAAGAGGCACTCAGATTTGTGAGTGCTAAATGAGAGCTAAAATGACAACAATTTTCAGCACTATTAATAAAATATCTGGAATGTAAATTTATCTTACCTAATAAAACTGATTTCAAAAGAGTCTTATATGAGGTAAAGGAAAACCTAAAAATATTTAGTTTTACATAAGTCTTAAAAATGTGTAGAGGGGGCGCCTGGGTGGCTCAGATGGTTGAGCGTCTGCCTTCGGCTCAGGTCATGATCCTAGGGTCCTGGGATCGAGTCCTGTATCGGGCTCCCTGCTAGGCGGGGAGCCTGCTTCTCCCTCTGCCTCTGCCTCTGCCTCTCTCTCACTCTCTCTCTTTCTCTGACTCTCATGAATAAATAAATAAAACATTTAAAAAAAAAATGTGTAGATATCTCTCTACATAAAACAGATGGGCCAGACTCAACAAATTTCATTTCATTAAGCATTTATTGAACTACTAATATACCTAATATGTCACTAAAGCTTCAACTTTCCCTGTAATTATAAGCATTATAAATAAGATGTCTGCATTAGAAAAGATTCCTTTCTTCCAAACTCAGAAAGTCAATGAATGATGGGTTTATTTATGAAAAAAATGGATAAATGGCAGGCAGGCATAGATCTAGGACAAGTACGACCCTCTCCTTAAGAAATCAATGTGCTTTTCAAATGTGTCATCTCCTCTTACCCTGAAGAAAAAAATAAAATGTTTTCTAGGTAAAGAAATCAAGGCTCAGAAAAGGGCAGTTATTTGTAGACTGGGACCAGCACTTTGACAGACCCACTCCTAGCTTCTCACAAGATACCATGCTGCACACTCAATTTCAGTTGTGCATGGAGTACTTACTAAAACCTTACTTTGTATGGCCATATCATTCCAATAAAAATACTATCTTCAACCACATGGAAAGCTCAAGCCAAGTTCTATTAAGAAGCTTTGAGAATTACAGTATATTAAGTGTTCACTCTGTGATAACATACTGAGCTATAATAAACTTATTTTTGTTTATTCTTCTGAATGTTATATTTTAATTTTTTAAAGTTTTAAAGCTGCACATTAATTAGGAAAAAAATAAAAGTAAATTAAAACCAATGCATTTATAATGCCGGTCATTCACTCATTCAAAAAAAAAAAAAAAAAAAAGTATACTGAGTATCTGAGTGCTGACTACTATCCCAGGACTTGGAAATTCCAAAATAAATAAACTATACTACCAGTTCCTTCTGAAGAGAACTCTTCTTTTTATAATAGCCCAGTGCATCATATTCAAAAGGCAATTAAAGATGTTAATGCTTTTCATTAATTAAACACAGGAGCACTATGTATACCAAATGGTTCTTATCTCATCAGAATCATTAGAGCTTTTTATTCCCAGGTCCCATCTCAGACCTGCTGTCTGAATCTCTGAGAGGTACAAGCATGTGTATTTTTATAAGGCTCTTCATGTGATTGTGATGCACATTCTCAGGCTAACAACCACTGATGTAGCAAGTCACTGCAATGCAATATTAGCCCTTTCAAAATGGTATGAACAGAAATACCACAAAAGAAGGAAAAGCCAACTCCATGGGAATGTCTTATAGAACTAGTGATATTTGAACTAGAATGTGCAGAGAGAGGTCTCCACATGGAGAGGAAGAGTAATGAACTCAAAAATCATTATTTAAGAATGAAAACTGTTACAATGTAATGAGCAATTGCAATTATCAATGAGTATTAGCTTAGGGATCCAAGTGATAAAAGACCATGGGATGTGCTGGCTTTATTATAGATACCTGAATATCTATTTGTTGCTGTTGTAATTTTTCAAGATTCCTAATGTGCTGCTCCATAAACACATTCATTTGCTTTTCATGATCATGACAATGTAGTTTCTCATGTTTATTCTGAATGCTTGTTTGCTGCTCTGTAACACGTTGTAACTGTTTATCAGCCTCCTGTAACTTATTGAGTAATTCTGTAACAGAATTGACTTTTGCTTCCAAATCACTCTGCACCTAAAACAATAAAATACCAGAAGACATCAAAAATATGTTCAATTACTACAAAGGTTGTTTAAAGTGACTGATAATAAAAATGATCAAATTAAATTTTTTACTCTCTAAATCTCTGATGATTTTATACTTTTTAGAATCACAGAAATAAAAAGCAGAAGATAGTTAGCCTTAAGTAGATTTTTTTCTCTCATTAATAACACATTTGCAACAAAGAATTGTTCTAATGCCAGAAATAAAATGCTTAAATGGTAATTAAAAAGAAGTAAATAACAGGAAACAAACTGAAGGTTGCTGGAGTGG
>NW_027882419.1:0-245 GCF_054177405.1 Leptonychotes weddellii | reverse complement strand
ACCTCCAACAAAGAAAAGAATCAGAGACTGTGGCCTCTGCCACAGGTCTAATGGGTATGGATATAACCAAGATGTCAGAAATAGACTTCAGAGTAACAATTATAAAGGCAATATCTAGGCTTGAGAAAAATATTAACAACAATATAGAATCTCTAAGGGCACAAATGAGATCTAATCAGGCCAAAATTAAAAATGCTATAAATGAAATGCAGTCTAAACTGGATACTCTGACTGCCAGGGTAAAC
>NW_027882418.1:0-245 GCF_054177405.1 Leptonychotes weddellii | reverse complement strand
AAGGTAATAGCTTCTGGCTATGGTTCCTAAACTGGAGTATACATCAAATCCCTTGGAAATTGTTAAGACAATTCCAGGGTTGCAGCCTCAGAGTTTTTGACTCAACAGGTCTGAGTGAGCCAGTGAATTTACATTTGCATTTCTAACAATTTCCCAGAAGATGCTGATGCTGCTATTCCAGAGACCATAGTTTGAGAACCGTTGGGCTTTAAGATTAACGACTGAGTACACCATTTCATCCCTTT
>NW_027882417.1:0-245 GCF_054177405.1 Leptonychotes weddellii | reverse complement strand
TAGCCCTTTATCTGATATGTCATTTGCAAATATCTTCTCCCATTCTGTCGGTTGTCTTTTGGTTTTGTTGACTGTTTCCTTTGCTTTGCAAAAGCTTTTTATCTTGATGAAGTCCCAATAGTTCATTTTTGCCCTTGCTTCCCTTGCCTTTGGCGATGTTTCTAGGAAGAAGTTGCTGCGGCTGAGGTCGAAGAGGTTGCTGCCTGTGTTCTCCTTTAGGATTTTGATGGACTCCTGTCTCACAT
>NW_027882416.1:0-245 GCF_054177405.1 Leptonychotes weddellii | reverse complement strand
ATATTTTTCATTGCATATACCTATTCCTTTGGAACAAGTATTTCATGACCCATACTTTACCCAAATCCTTGTGACATAAAAGGTGTTAACAGAACTGTTCTTTTTTTTTTTTAAATTTTTTTTTAAGACTTTATTTATTTGCGAGAGAGACAATAAGAGACAGAGAGCATGAGAGGGAGGAGGGTCAGAGGGAGAAGCAGACTCCCTGCCGAGCAGGGAGCCCGATGCGGGACTCGATCCCGGGA
>NW_027882415.1:0-245 GCF_054177405.1 Leptonychotes weddellii | reverse complement strand
CGGCGGGGAGTCTGCTTCTCCCTCTGACCCTCCCCCCTCTCATGTGCTCTCTCTCATTCTCTCTCTCAAATAAATAAATAAAATCTTTAAAAAAAAAAAAAATCCTGCTTTTGAACTAGTCTGTGTTCAAGATCTTATCTTGGAGTTCTTTTTCAAAAAGGTGAAACTACCAGCTCCTGTGTGAGGTGGGGGAGAAGGCCAGGGGTGGTGAGAGCTGTTGGCTTCCCGCTCTCACAGATGCCTCC
>NW_027882414.1:0-245 GCF_054177405.1 Leptonychotes weddellii | reverse complement strand
CCATATGGGACTCGATCCTAGGACCCTGGGATCATGACCTGAGCCAGAGGCAGACGATTAACAGACTGAGCCACCCAGGCACTTCTATTTAGAATCTTTTTAAACCAAGTGAACGACTTTCTTTTGACTCTTTCTTGGTAGCAAAATTAACAACACATTAGCTTCACTATCAGCACCGTAGGTGTTCGGAAGTGAAGGTGTAGCCATAGTTGTTGCCCTGTTTTTAATGTTCTGATGTGCATTTT
>NW_027882413.1:0-245 GCF_054177405.1 Leptonychotes weddellii | reverse complement strand
TAGAAATATGGTCAAAAGGAGAGTTTCTGGCCTATTTTCCTAGGCTAGGCTCAGAGTTTAACCATTTGGAATGAGAACACTTTGGCATCTATTTGGAAATAAAATTTGATGTAAAATGATCATACCTTAAGTAAAAAGGCCTTAAAAACATAACAACTAGCCTAATTATATAAGTAAATGATTATGCACCTCAATCCCCATAGGATAACTAAATGTGGAGAAAAGTTCATTGAGACTTGGAAGGT
>NW_027882412.1:0-245 GCF_054177405.1 Leptonychotes weddellii | reverse complement strand
ATGTCCTGCCACCCGATGGCCACCGTCAGCGGATCAGTCCACCACACTGCATCGGGTTTCCGAGCGAGGACGCGACTGTAGGAGAAAGATGATCCGCTGTCTGCAGACCCAGATGCGCTCCAGAGCACCGGCCGGCTTTGCGCGTCGCCACGTGCCGTGTGTTCGGAACCATGTGCGACCTTGGGGTGCGCTCTGCTTACGTGTTTTGGGGAAGCGCTGTCTTCTCCTTTTACAGATATACGCGT
>NW_027882411.1:0-245 GCF_054177405.1 Leptonychotes weddellii | reverse complement strand
CCTGTGCAAGGAGGAAACTGGCTGGACAGAGAACTTTCTGGGGCCTGGGGTCCACACGCCAAGTAGGTGCTCCCATGGGCACATGGCCGGACGCCTCCAGCTGCCTCCAGTGGGGCACGGGAGTGGGTCCTCACAGCCAGAGGGGGTCCTCTGGGTGACTGGGGGAAGCATCCAGGCCTTGCAGCAGCTGCAGCCAAGCGTGACCTCGGAGCCATCCGTCCATCCGCCTGCCGGCCTGTCGCCAC
>NW_027882410.1:0-245 GCF_054177405.1 Leptonychotes weddellii | reverse complement strand
CCTGCTTCTCCCTCTCCTACTCCCCCTGCTTGTGTTCCCTCTCTCACTGTGTCTCTCTCTGTCAAATAAATAAATAAAATCTTTAAAAAAAATACACTTCAGGGGGCCTGGGTGGCTCAGTCGTTAAGCGTCTGCCTTCGGCTCAGGTCATGATCCTAGGGTCCTGGGATTGAGCCCCACATCGGGCTCCCTGCTCTGCGGGGAGCCTGCTTCTCCCTCTCCCACTCCCCATGTTTGTGTTCCCT
>NW_027882409.1:0-1670 GCF_054177405.1 Leptonychotes weddellii | reverse complement strand
AATTATCTTAGGAAGTTAATAGTTATTTCATAGTATCATTTAATCTATAGTTCATATTCAAATTTCCGCTATTCCCCAAATGAAGCATATGAAAGAACCTGTAAATTCTTTTTGTCTTTTTCAAACCGGGTTCTAGGCTAAATTCAAATATTGCATTTGGTTGTTATGTCTTATTAGTTTTTTTTTTTTTTTTTTTTTTGAGTTCTGCATCATTGTCTTATAGATTCTTGATTTGTCTGACTGTTTCCTCATGGAACATTTAACTTGTTCCTTGAGTTCTTTTTACTTCCTGCAAACTGGCTCTTAAGTCTAGAGGTTTAACTAGTAAATTTAGGTTAAAAACTTTTGAGGAGAATATTTAATAGATTATGTGAAATTTTTTATATAATATCAATTCTTCTAAGGTTTTTTTTTTTTTTTTTTTTTAGTTTTGATGGAAATTGGGGATATAGTCAGTGTCTAAAGCCAAAGAGATGTTTTGTGGTATTAGACTCATTTTAGTGCAGAAAATTACCAAATGGAAATCCAGTGTCTCTTGTCATACTCTCAGGTTTAGAAAGCAAGATGGTGACTGATGGGACACCAGTAGATGGACACTTCATTTCTTTTATTTCATTCTTTATCTCCAAACTAACTGCATAAAATGTAGTTGGATTCAAATTGGGCTATAGAGGGATGGACAAATTTCAAAATGGGCTGGAAACCAAAAAATGTCAGAACAAATAGGGTGACCTCTCTTGAGCCTTCCAGTTAGAAAGTGGGAAGGAAGGAAGTGTGCCTGGATGGCTCAGTTGGTTAAGTGTCTGACTCTTGGTTTTGGCTCAGGTCATGATCTTGGGGTTGTGAGATGGAGCCCTGTGTCAGGCTCCATGCTCAGCGTGTAGTCTACTTGAGATTCTCTCTCTCCCTCTCCCTCTGCCCCTCCCACCCTGTGCACGCACTCTCTCTCTATCTAAAATAATAAATAAAATAAATCTTAAAAAAAAGTAGGAAGGAAGGACCAGAAGAAATTAGGAAAAATAAAAATCAGTAACTATTGTATAAGACTACTTGTGGAGACTTGATAATTAAGCAAATCCCTTTCCACTATGGGTTTTGATCAACTTTAGAGACATAGTTCTCATGTGATGATAAAAGTGGAGTGTCAGTCTTTTACTCTAATTTGGGATTCACTAGGAAAGTGGATTAGAGAAGGTGGTTTGTACTGGAGGTACTCTCCCTGAACTGAACTGACAGCCTTTGTGATGGTTAATTTTTTTTAAATTTTATTTTATTATGTTATGTTAGTCACCATACATTACATCATTAGTTTTTGATGTAGTGTTCCATGATTCACTGTTTGCGTATAACACCCAGTGCTCCATTCAATACGTGCCCTCCTTAATACCCATCACTGTGCTAACCCATCCCCCCATCCCCCTCCCCTCTAAAACCCTCAGTTTGTTTCTCAGAGTCAATAGTGTCTCATGGTTCATCTCCCCCTCCGATTTCCCCCCCTTCATTTTTCCCTTCCTACTATCTTGTTTCAGAGGTACAGGTCTTTGATTCATCAGTCTTATACAATTCACAGTGCTCATGATAGCACATACCCTCCACAGTGTCCATCACCCAGCCACCCCATCCTTCCCAACCCCCACCACTCCAGCAACCCTCAGTTTGTTTCCTGAGAT
>NW_027882408.1:0-245 GCF_054177405.1 Leptonychotes weddellii | reverse complement strand
TCCACCACCCAATCCCACCCAAAGCAACATCCAAGCCTTGGAAGCAGCTCCAAGCCACCTTCTTTCACACCCTCCCTTCCCAGAGCCACCCCTTCTTCTGCCACAACTCCTCACCCTCTGCCGGGCTCCCCCTGCTCCTCAGTACCATGTCTCATTCACACCTAGGGCAGGTGGCATTTCCAAACCTCGCCTGAGGTGCAAACCAAGTGTGGGAGTGAGCACGCAGATGTGCAAGACGCTCGTTT
>NW_027882407.1:0-245 GCF_054177405.1 Leptonychotes weddellii | reverse complement strand
TCTTTGACCAATTTTTTTTTTAAGATTTTATTTATTTATTTGAGCCAGAGAGAGAGAGAGAGCACATGAGAGGGGGGAGGGTCAGAGGGAGAAGCAGGCTCCCTGCCGAGCAGGGAGCCCGATGCGGGACTCGGTCCAGGGACTCCAGGATCATGACCTGAGCCGAAGGCAGTCGCTTAACCAACTGAGCCACCCAGGCGCCCTGACCAATTTTTTTTTAACAGCCCCAGATAACATCTTCCAAG
>NW_027882406.1:0-245 GCF_054177405.1 Leptonychotes weddellii | reverse complement strand
TTCTCCCTCTCCCATTCCCTCTGCTTCTGTTCCTTCTCTCTCTGTATCTCTGTCAAATAAATAAATAAATCTTAAAAAAAAAAAAGAAAAGAAAAATGAATTTGAAAGATACACTTTTTTTTGGTAAGGTCTATTGAATTACATAACATGAAAATCTTAAATCTGTGGTTTTGGGCCAAATATTCTTTTTCCAGTTAAATCAAGTTTGTATGTAAATGTGTTCATCGCATTTACTTTTAAGGGAA
>NW_027882405.1:0-245 GCF_054177405.1 Leptonychotes weddellii | reverse complement strand
TGGTAGAAAAAAAGTTTTATGTAAGCCTCATGGCAATCAGAAACCAAAAAACTACAGTAAATTAATAAAACATAAAGAGAAAGGAATCCAAGCATACTACTACATAATATAAATCCATAAAAGATGGCCACAAAAGAGGAAGAAAGGAGAAAGGGAGCTACAAAACAGCCAGAAAACAATAAGATGACATTAGTGAGTCCTTACCTATCAATAATTATTCTAAGTGTAAATGGATTAAATTCTCC
>NW_027882404.1:0-245 GCF_054177405.1 Leptonychotes weddellii | reverse complement strand
AAATTTATTGTAGTGATAATTTTGTAAGACATACAAATACTGAAGCTTTACGTTGTACACCTGAAACCATATACTGTAGGTCAATTACACCTCAATTAAAAAGTAACTTAAAAAATAAATTTTAAAACCTCAAATTGGACCGGGGGTGGGATTGTTAAAAAAGCTATCGAGGGCATTATTAGATCAACCGGACAAAATTGGAAAAGGAATGGTGTATAGGTAAAATATCTAATGTGATACTATGT
>NW_027882403.1:0-245 GCF_054177405.1 Leptonychotes weddellii | reverse complement strand
TCTTTTTTTAAAAGATTTTTTATTTATTCATTTGAAAGAGAGAGAGAGAACGAGAGTATGAGCAGGGGAAAGGGTCAGAGGGAGAAGGAGAAGCAGACTCTCCACTGAGCAGGGAGCCCAACGTGGGGCTCGATCCCAGGACCCCAGGATCATGACCCGAGCTGAAGGCAGACACTTAACTGAGCCACCTAGGCACCCCGAAAAGGTATAAATAGTTCTATAACAAGTGGCATGCAGACTAGAAA
>NW_027882402.1:0-245 GCF_054177405.1 Leptonychotes weddellii | reverse complement strand
CCAGCAGATATTTAAGAAGCCATTAAATACATGCAGAGAAAGATCCAGTGGCTAGGGAAGGGACTAAAGATAAAGGGATGATGGGACACCTGGGTGGCTCAGTCGTTAGGTGTCTGCCTTCGGCTCAGGTCATGGTCCCAGGGTCCTGGGATAGAACCCCGCATCGGGCTCCCTGCTCAGCGGGAAGCCTGCTTCTCCCTCTCCCACTCCCCCTGCTTGTGTTCCCTCTCTCGCTGTGTCTCTCT
>NW_027882401.1:0-245 GCF_054177405.1 Leptonychotes weddellii | reverse complement strand
ACCAGATACATTGCTCAGTTTTTCTACCTATAAGTAGCGATTTAATCTAGACCAAGGTTTTACAGAAGTATTTTAATTCAACATGTAGAAGACGGAACTGATATGAAAGCCATTATGTAGATGTCTGGGAGTTCAAATTTTTACTGAGTTAACAAACCATGATGAATACTGAAGAATGGATGGTACATTTGATGCTTTTTGTCTCAGTTGTCAGATGACCTTAAGACACCAATACTGATCCAGAA
>NW_027882400.1:0-245 GCF_054177405.1 Leptonychotes weddellii | reverse complement strand
GCCCTTCACCTGCGGTCCCCACCTGTTCTCCTGTCTCAGCTCCCATGCCGCGCTCTGGCAGAGGCCCTGTCCATTCCCAAGCACTAGCTTAGGTCTCTTGATTAAATTAAGCATGTTTCCTGTGACTGCACCCCACCACCGCCTGGGTGGCTCAGAGCAGCAGGGATTTACCCTCAGAAAGCTCTGGAAGCCCAAGTCCATGATCAGGATGTGTCCAGGCCGAGCTCCTTCCTGCCTCTCCCCGC
>NW_027882399.1:0-245 GCF_054177405.1 Leptonychotes weddellii | reverse complement strand
CATTTTTATATTGTCTGACTTAAAGATCTTCAAGTTTTCTAGAAACATGATCTGTAGTTACTGTTCTGCTTCAGTTCACATTTAGCAGTTAAAAGCATAAGAAATGATTTCAGTCTTTCTCTGAGTTGAGGTAGACTGTCTTTTACATGAAATAAGAAAATTTATTTCTCCTCCAGTAGGTTCACATTATTATGTTTCAGATTATTACTTTTTTTTTTTTTCACGTTGTTACTTACTGGAACTTT
>NW_027882398.1:0-1670 GCF_054177405.1 Leptonychotes weddellii | reverse complement strand
TGCCTCTGAAACAAATACATTGTATGTTAAAAAGAAAAATACCTGAGGGTTCTAGAGGGGATGGGGGTGGAGGGATGGGTTAGCCTGGTGATGGGTATTAAAGAGAGCACGTACTGAATGGAGCACTGGGTGTTATACGCAAACAATGAATCATGGAACACTACATCAAAAACTAATGATGTAATGTATAGTGATTAACATAACATAAAAAGAGAGAGAGCAAGGAAATAAATATAGGAATACAGCAACTTTCCTGTCTAGGAAGGTACTACATTTATAACTATACATAGGGAACCAGTAGCAGTAATGAAGATACTCATCTCAAGAAAGGAAATAGGATATTTGATTACAGAAGTTTCAGTATTAAGTATCTTGGCCCTTAGGTGTACGTGAAATGCCAAATACATGATGAATATACTCATGTGTACCTTAAGAGAGAGAATGTTAGTATTTCATGCAGCTATGAGTAACAGAAAACCATCACTTGAGTGGTTTAAACAAGCAGAGGTCATCAGATTATGCAAAGTCTTGAGACTGGCAATCCAACATAGACATGGTATTCAGTAACACTACTGAGGACCCAAGCTTCTTCAATCTTCATGCTGCACTGGTGCAAATAGGAGACTATTTTTTACTCATGTCATAAGACTAGTTGCTGTAAATTCAGGGATTGTACTTGTTCCAGGAAAGGAGAAGGGAGTAGAACAAAGGACAAAAAGCTAAGCAGGTTTTCCTCTGTGCATGTGCATGGGTAAGAGAGAGACAGAGAGGCTCCTTCCCCAGGGATTTCTATCTATACATCATTATCCAAAATCATGCTAAATGCCCCTTCTCCAGCAACAAGAGACTGGGATATTGAGTATTTTAGCTTTCCAGACTCTAATATAAATAAAGGCCAACAATACATCAAAAGGATCATCCACCACAATCAAGTGGGATTTATCCCCGGGATACAAGGGTGGTTCAACATTCACAAATCAATCAGTGTGATAGAACACATTAATAAGAGTAGAGAGAAGAACAATATGGTACTCTCAATTGACGCAGAAAAAACATTGGACAAAATACAGCATCCTTTCCTGATTAAAACTCTTCAGAGTATAGGGATAGAGGCAACATTCCTCAAGTTCATCCATCTATGAAAAACCCACAGCAAATATCATCCTCAATGGAGAAAAGCTGAGAGCCTTTCCCTTAAGATCAGGAACAGTCAAGGATACCCACTCTCGCCACTATTGTTCAACATAGTACTAGAAATCCTAGCAACAGCAATCAGACAACAAAAAGAAAATGTATTCAAATTGGCAAAAAAGAAGTCAAACTCTCTCTTTTTGCAGATGACATGATACTTTATGTGGAAAACCCAAAAGACTCCACCCCCAAATTACTAGAACTCATAACAGCAATTCAGTAATGTGGCAGGATATAAAATCAATGCACAGAAATCAGTTGCTTTCTTGTACACTAACAATGCATCTGTAGAAAGTGAAACTAGAGAAACTATTCCATTTACAATAGCACCAAAAACAATAAGATACCTTGGAATAAACCCAACCAAAGAGGTAAAGGATCTATACTCTAGGAACTACAGAACACTCATGAAAGAAATTGATGAAGGGCGCCTGGGTGGCTCAGTTGGTTAAGCAACTGCCTTCGGCTCAGGTCATGAT
>NW_027882397.1:0-245 GCF_054177405.1 Leptonychotes weddellii | reverse complement strand
AAACACCATCTCAAATTAACCATGTTATAGTCAACATCATACTGGTCTTTGGTACATCCACAATGTTGTGCAACCATCAGGTCTACCTAGTTCCAAACATTGCCCCACAAGGCTCATACCCATCAAGCCGACACTTGTCATTCCACCCTCCTCAAAGCTAATACTTTTAGTGGGGGCCTTCTCTTGCCACCCCACCCTCTCAAATCACACGCAGGGCTCACCAGTGCCTTTCCAAAGCCTGGTTG
>NW_027882396.1:0-245 GCF_054177405.1 Leptonychotes weddellii | reverse complement strand
GTTCCCTCTCTCGCTGTCTCTCTGTCAAATAAGTAAATAAAATCTTAAAAAAAAAGAAAGAAAGAAAGAAGAAAAGCAAGCACACTTTTATGCCACAGGCTGCGGGATCCAGAAAGGGCCTTGAAGAATACTTCATTAATCCCCTCCAAATAACACCTGGTCACAAGAAGAGCCTTTCCCAAGGCCACACAGCCAATCCATGACAGAACTGAGGCTAGAAACGGTCTCTGGGGGTGCCTGGGTGG
>NW_027882395.1:0-245 GCF_054177405.1 Leptonychotes weddellii | reverse complement strand
CATGCTATTTAACTGTCACAACAACCTTATGAAGTGTTATTATTACTGACATTTTTTTGATAAAGAAATAGGTACCAAGAGGTTGAGTAATTTGCTCGAGTTCACACCGTTAGTAAATTACAGATCCAGAATTCAAGTTTAAATAATAGAGACAGTTGTTTCACATAAGAGATCTGGAAAGTGGTGAATCTATGGTTGGCTCATTCAGGGGATCTATCGAGTCAGGACGTTGGGTTGGTGTCTCT
>NW_027882394.1:0-245 GCF_054177405.1 Leptonychotes weddellii | reverse complement strand
AACTAATGATGTAATGTATGGGAATTAACATAACAATAAAAAAGGGAAAAAAAAAAACAGGGAGACAAACCATAAGAGACTCCTAATCATAGGAAATAAACTGAGGGTTGCTGGAGGGGAGGGATGTGGGGGAAATGGGGTAACTGGGTGACAGACATTTTGAGGGCACATGATATAATGAGCACTAGGTATTATATAATACTGATGAATCACTGACCTCTGCCTCAGAAACCAATAATACATTA
>NW_027882393.1:0-245 GCF_054177405.1 Leptonychotes weddellii | reverse complement strand
AGTACCAGTATCAGGTGGGCCTGAGCTTCCCAGTCTCGACTCGGCTACTCAGAGCACATCCATCATAGCCCAACAACAACTCCATTACACCCAAGCCCTTCCCAGGGCCTCCTGAGAGACTGTGTTTTCAATATCATTTTCAGCTCCAGAGCACCCCAGAAGAAAGCTATGGGATTTCTGGTCAACCATCAGCTGGTGCGTCACCTAGATTCTGCTGGTGGCGAGTTACATTACAGCAGAAATAG
>NW_027882392.1:0-245 GCF_054177405.1 Leptonychotes weddellii | reverse complement strand
GTTGCTGTTCAATAGGGGGGAGTTTCAGATTACAAGGTAGAAAGATTGGGAGATCTATTTCACCATAATGTGAATGTACTTAACACTAGTGAAATGTACACTTTAAAATGGTGAAGCTGAGGGGCGCCTGGGTGGCTCAGTCGGTTAAGCGTCTGCCTTGGGCTCAGGTCATGGTCCCAGGGTCCTGGGATCGAGCCCCGCATCGGGCTCCCTGCTCAGCGGAGAGCCTGCTTCTCCCTCTCCCT
>NW_027882391.1:0-245 GCF_054177405.1 Leptonychotes weddellii | reverse complement strand
TCCAGTCATTAACTGATGAACATTTAGGTCATTTCCATTTCTTACCATTATGAATAATGCTATTAGGAGCATTCATCTACAAGTTATTGTGTGGACATTTTTTTTCAATTCTCTTGGGTGTATAGCTAGGGGTGGAATTACTGGATCATATGACAATGTTACATTTAACTTTTAGAGGAATTGCCAAACTGTTTTCCACAGGGACTGCGCTATTTTACATTCCCTCCTGATATGCATGGGGGTTC
>NW_027882390.1:0-245 GCF_054177405.1 Leptonychotes weddellii | reverse complement strand
CCCGATGCGGGCCTCGATCCCAGGACCCTCGGATCATGACCTGACCCGAAGGCAGACGCTTAACGGCTGAGCCACCCAGGCGCCCCTGAGCACTGGGTATTATATGCAACCGATGAATCACTGAATTCTACCTCTAAAACTAATAATACAGTATATGTTAATTAAATTGAATTTAAATTTTTAAAAATGAAAAAAAAAAAGTCCCCTTCCTATGCAGGTTCAAGTGCACACATTTCACAGACATT
>NW_027882389.1:0-245 GCF_054177405.1 Leptonychotes weddellii | reverse complement strand
TGCTAACACCCAAGTATGTAGACCAGAACTATTCAGTGAAAATATAATGTGAGCCACACATGTAATTTAAAATTTTTCTAGCAGCCATACTTCAGAAAGTAAAGAGAAACATGTGAAACTAATTTTAAGAATACTTAATCCAATATATCAAACATATTACATATTAATATGCAGTCAGTATAAAGTAAATTTTGAGACTTTTTTTTTGCTACTAAGTCTTTGAAATCTGGTTTGTATTTTACAGG
>NW_027882388.1:0-245 GCF_054177405.1 Leptonychotes weddellii | reverse complement strand
CATAGTGACTACAGTTAATAACGCTGCATTAGATACCTGAAATTTGCTAAGAGAGTACATCTTAAATGTTCTCACCACACACACAAAAGGGCAATTATGTGAGGTGATGGGCATTTTCCATTTTTTATTTTTTTTTATTTTTATTTTTTTAAAGATTTTATTTATTTATTTGAGACAGAGAGAATGAGAGAGACAGAGAGCACATGAGAGGGGGGAGGGTCAGAGGGAGAAGCAGGCTCCCTGCC
>NW_027882387.1:0-1670 GCF_054177405.1 Leptonychotes weddellii | reverse complement strand
TCACAGATCTGTACCTCTGAAACAAATAATGCAGTATATGTTAAGGAAAAAAAAAAAGATGATAGGAGGGGAAGAATGAAGGGGGGGAAATAGGAGGGGGAGACGAACCATGAGAGACAATGGACCTGAAAAACAAACTGAGGGTTCTAGAGGGGAGGGGGGTGGGAGGATGGGTTAGCCTGGTGATGGGTATTGAGGAGGGCACGTTCTGCATGAAGCACTGGGTGTTATGCACAAACAATGAATCATGGAACACTACATCTAAAACTAATGATAAAATGTATGGGGATTAACATAACAATAAAAAAATTTTAAAAAAAGATAAAAAAAAATTGAAGCAATGTGTGGCCATAAGCCTATTGCAGGATTGAAAATGAAGCTCTCTATAAAAAAAATTTTTTTTATAGGTATTTGTTTTTCTTTGTTAGAATTCAACACTACCTAGTTACTAAGGTAGATGTGGAAATGAAAGGTTGTACTTGCCAACATCCTGTTTGAGTCTCCATATTGTCTTTCTGCCTAAAATTAAAAGATTAAAAAAGAAAAAAGAAAAATATCATACTACTAAAATACCTTTTTCCAGAAAATCAGAGAAAGAAAATGCTAAATCCCTACCATGAATGATGGATTGAAAACTTTCTAAATTTTACAGATGGTAAAATAGACACATGCTCAGGGAGTTTTAGAACTGATTTCAGGTTCAGACACTGGCACAAATCAAAACCTTTAGTAACCTTAACCTTACACATGTATTAAATGCTCAAGCACCACCACTACAAGGTTAGCACCATGGGGCCAGAGGCCTCAGAGGTTATCCAAACAGGGGTGGGACATCCCTAAGCCGCTGAGTTGCCAGCATCTCAAGCTTCCAAGGACCATTTACTGGGTTACTGCCACCCACGAGTTACCACTGCTCCTCGGTCCTCACCTCCAGTCAGGCATCAGGACCACCCACTGGAATCATTATTATTCTTTTTTGCCTCAGCTTTTTCTTTTCCAGGCAAAATGGTTTCTAACCTCTCCTGGCAGGTTTTATTTTTCAACTTAATCATCTTTATGGGTGATGTGGAAATTCATTTCCCAGTGCTAGGCTGTATTTGTAGAGGCCTTTTGGTTAGGAAACTGGTTTAAGTCTTCACTCTTATTTCCATTAACCAACTACTCGAAAGAGAGCAAGTCAATTTTTCTCGGAGTCTCAGGTTCCTCAACTATAAGAATGTTAGAGTATATGGCATAATGTCCCATATAGATGTCTGAATTATGGGGGGGGGGGGAACAACAATAATTTTTCCTAATGTTCTCCCCTTTTAGGAAAAAGAAGGTAAACTGTAAGAAAATAAGATTAGGAATTTCTTGTGGATTTATTTATTTTTAAAGGTTTATTTATTTATTTTGAGAGAGAGAAAGCGCAGTGGTGGGGGGGGGCAGAGGGAGAGAGAGTCCCAAACAGACTGGGCGGGGAGGCTTAAGTGGGGCTCAACCTCACAAATCCGAGGTCACGACCTGAGTCAAAACCAAAAGTTGGTCACTTAACCAACTGCACCACCCAGGCTCCCCATTATGGATTTTTTTTTAAAGGAAAGCAAAATATACATGCACAAAGTACCAAAAGACATGCATACCCAAAACTTCCCTAAGGGACTGCCAGTGCAAGCTCTGGAGTCAGATTC
>NW_027882386.1:0-245 GCF_054177405.1 Leptonychotes weddellii | reverse complement strand
CAAGGATGTCTGTGTTCTTTCCACCAAACCACAAGATTAGTTAAATCACATGAGGCTAGAAGTCTCTAAGTGCTGATAAAATCCATGTCTACAGTTATTTAAAAAAAAAAAAAATCTGAGGATGCTCTGTTGTTTGAGGCTTAAGTTTGCTTAAAAAAACAAAAAACAAAAAACCAGTGATATAGGAGAAAGGGGAACCTGCTTACACTCTTGGTGGGAATACAAGTTGGTACAGCCACTTTGGA
>NW_027882385.1:0-245 GCF_054177405.1 Leptonychotes weddellii | reverse complement strand
ACTCGGGATGGCAGGAACACCATGGTTTACAGCTCTCCAGCCCTTTTTTTTTTTTTTTTTTTTAAAGATTTTATTTATTTATTTGAGACAGAGAGAATGAGAGACAGAGAGCATGAGAGGGAGGAGGGTCAGAGGGAGAAGCAGACTCCCCGCCGAGCAGGGAGCCCGATGCGGGACTCGATCCCGGGACTCCAGGATCCTGACCTGAGCCGAAGGCAGTCGCTTACCCAACTGAGCCACCCAGG
>NW_027882384.1:0-245 GCF_054177405.1 Leptonychotes weddellii | reverse complement strand
AGTTGTCCACCTTTCTCAGATTCCCTGGGCATTTATTTCCCAGGAAAAGCCTCGGCTCCTGGCCACACACCTTCTGGGGGCTCGCTCCTCCAGATTTCCATCTTCTTTACTCCCAGAGTCCTGCCTTGCCCACTCCTTTTTATAAACCAATCCAAATGTTTAAGATGCCTCTGGGGCAAAAATGAAAAACAAATGTGTCCGTTCCGTTTACTCCTGGAATGGACAGAGGTGCTCCTTCTCAGCAG
>NW_027882383.1:0-245 GCF_054177405.1 Leptonychotes weddellii | reverse complement strand
CTAAATCTCAGATAACTTTTCTAATAAAAAGTGCTTAAAACATTTATTAAATTAATGCATACTTTGAAATTGTGTCTTCCACCTTTTAAGTCAACCCTTGTTTCTTTCTTGATTTAATGGTTTAGTATAAAAAGTGAATGAAATTATGAAGACCACTCATGAACATAAAAAATCTTTTTTTAAAAAAGATCTAACAAAGTCATGTAACAAATCAAGCAACAGCTTTAAATATGGTGCTGTGTTGC
>NW_027882382.1:0-245 GCF_054177405.1 Leptonychotes weddellii | reverse complement strand
CCCTCTCCCACTCCCTCTGCTTCTGTTCCTTCTCTCTCTGTATCTCTCTCTGTCAAATAAATAAATAAATCTTAAAAAAAAAAAAGAAAAGAAAAATGAATTTGAAAGATACACTTTTTTTTGGTAAGGTCTATTGAATTACATAACATGAAAATCTTAAATCTGTGGTTTTGGGCCAAATATTCTTTTTCCAGTTAAATCAAGTTTGTATGTAAATGTGTTCATCGCATTTACTTTTAAGGGAA
>NW_027882381.1:0-245 GCF_054177405.1 Leptonychotes weddellii | reverse complement strand
CTGATTTGTTTATGTCCTCTCATTCCCAAAGCATCTCTTTTTCTTTTCTTTTTTTTTTTTAAAGATTTTATTTATTTATTTGAGAGAGAGAGAATGAGAGAGAGAGAACACATGAGAGGGGATAGGGTCAGAGGACGAAGCAGACTCCCTGCCGAGCAGGGAGCCCGATGCGGGACTCGATCCAGGGACTCCAGGATCATGACCTGAGCCGAAGGCAGTCGCTTAACCAACTGAGCCACCCAGGC
>NW_027882380.1:0-245 GCF_054177405.1 Leptonychotes weddellii | reverse complement strand
TTGTCGAGGTTAGAGCGCATCCAATCCAAAAATAATGACCAGTCGCTTATAACACTATAAAATCGTATTCTTGCGTAAGTTCAGAAAGTTTTCCTATCATAGCAGTTATGGACAATAGCGTTGTAATCTTTGTTATACTCATAGTTTGCTATGCTAAGCAGCTAAGTGTTACCTTGCTCTTAAGTTGAGTAGTAGTTGGGTAGCAGATGAGTATAGCAATAAAAGAGGGTGATAACTTTGCCAAT
>NW_027882379.1:0-245 GCF_054177405.1 Leptonychotes weddellii | reverse complement strand
GAACCTCCAACAAAGAAGAATCAGAGACTGTGGCCTCTGCCACAGTTCTAATGGGTATGGATATAACCAAGATGTCAGAAATAGACTTCAGAGTAACAATTATAAAGGCAATATCTAGGCTTGAGAAAAATATTAACAACAATATAGAATCTCTAAGGGCACAAATGAGATCTAATCAGGCCAAAATTAAAAATGCTATAAATGAAATGCAGTCTAAACTGGATACTCTGACTGCCAGGGTAAAC
>NW_027882378.1:0-245 GCF_054177405.1 Leptonychotes weddellii | reverse complement strand
TTCCAGAATGAAGATGGCGTGCAGCAGTGGGACAACTGACAGGTGATGGATGTGTGGCATGCATGAGAAGTAATTGTCTAAATCACGGAGATGCTGGAGGGTGCAATTATCTGAGGGTGCGATTACCTTTGTGTAACTTAGCCAAAGCCTACCATATCCCTTCCTGAATCAGTTGATACAAATTTTGTGGATTCGGAAGGATACCTCTAGCTCATTGTTCCTGACTGAAAGCATTTTTTTTTTTT
>NW_027882377.1:0-245 GCF_054177405.1 Leptonychotes weddellii | reverse complement strand
TACCAGATTACAAGACTTATGAAGCTACACTTTCAAGACTTTGTGATGTTAGTATAAATTTAGACAAACAGATCAAAGAAACAGAATAGAAAGTCCAGAAGGAAAGAGATAGGAACAACTTATTTTCAGGTTCCAAGGCAGTTGAGTGGAGAAAGGATAGTCTTTCCAACAAATGGTGCTGGAACAACTGGATATCCATGTGCAAAAAAGCAAACATCAATCCAAACCATATACAGAAATGAACT
>NW_027882376.1:0-1671 GCF_054177405.1 Leptonychotes weddellii | reverse complement strand
TTATTGGAGTGGACTTTGCATGCTTGTTTTTCGGTGATGAACCTGTCTTAGCCAAAGACGAGTGGCTGTGTGGTCTGAATGTGACCCCAGGTGAATGGAGTCGTCAGGGCTACGGTCTCCAACCCCAAGGCCACGTCCAGTCTCCGTCTCCCACCCACACTTTGGGGAGCAGTACTTAGCCTCCGAGTAAGAACTTAGAAGCCATAACTTCCCTAACCCCATAAGGTCAGCTAGGTAACTCCCTGTGTACCTGCTCCTCGAGTAAACCTCACATTGCACTGCGGTTAACCCTTTACTTCTCTTCCCCTTTCAGAATGACAGCTTTTGAGGGAGGGTGCTTGGATCCCTGTCTGTCTCGCTATCTGTTGCAGCGTGTGACCGAGAGCAGTGAGCAGACACTCAGCCTGGCAGATCTGACCTTACGTCTGTTACTCTTCCTCCATCCCCATGGCTCCTTCCGTGGTGTTCTAGGCTCTGCTCTCGGATCCCGTCCCTGGTTTGTTCCCTGTTTCCTGACTTGGCCATGAGCAGAATGACACCATGCTTCTGCCCACACTTAACCACAGTTTCTCATCTGTGCTTTCCTCAGTTTATCCTTTCAGACCTCGTTTAACTGTGACGTCCCCACTGACAGGTTCCCCAGTCCTTCAGTGTAGAAGCAAGTCATCCCTGTGGTTCTTTGTGCCTTTCTTAGGGAATGTTCCATGGAGGATCAATATTTGTGCTCCTGATGCCTCCATGTACCAGCTGCCTGGCTCTGTCCGTGGTGTTGAGGAGAAACAGTGAAGGGGGCAGATCTGGCAGTCCCCCCCACCCCCCGTTCTGTCTGAGTGTTTTAAGTCGTATTACTCATTAGACACTTGAGTGAGTGAATCCACAACTAGTTTCCTCCCTGGTGCCCTGCGGGAGAGGCTCCTCGTTGACCTGCTTCTACCCATGGCTTCTCAGTTGTGTGTGAGGATGTTGGAGATGTGGGACGTGATAGGCACGTCAGTGGGTTTGGTTACCTTTTTAATTTTGCTAGTATATGAAACTTTTGGCTTTTTAAAAATGTCCATTTTTCTGACATTCTTTGTGATTTGACAGTTTCTGAACAAATTTCTGAGCATCTCTTTTCTGACTCTTAAAACAGTGTAGAATCTATTGGTAACTTAGCAGTTTTCTTAAACAGTTGAATGTTGTTTTTTGAACTTCCGTTGTGGCCATTTTAGGATATAACATTCCTGGGTCTACAATAAAATGTTCCAAATTCTCACTCTAGTTAGATTAAAATTTTATTTTCGTTTGAAGGAGGGGCTACATAGCTCATTAAAACGGAACAGTATTTAGTCGTCCTTGCTAGTTTATCGACTTGCTAGTTTCTCTAATATTTAAGAGTCACAGCACTCATTTATTTATTTATTTTTAATTATTCTTTTTAAAAACTTTTTATTGTTATGTTAATCACCATACATTACATCATTAGTTTTTGATGTAGTGTTCCATGATTCATTGTTTGTGCATAACACCCAGTGCTCCATGCAGAACGTGCCCTCTTTAATACCCATCACCAGGCTAACCCATCCCCCACCCCCTCCCCTCTAGAACCCTCAGTTTGTTTTTCAGAATCCATCATCTCTCATGGTTCGTCTACCCCTCCGATTTTCCCCCCTTCATTCTTCCCCTCCTGCT
>NW_027882375.1:0-245 GCF_054177405.1 Leptonychotes weddellii | reverse complement strand
CAGCAGCCCAGGAGATTGTAGGGACAACGCTGCTCTCTGGAGACGCCAAAACGGGGGTGTGAGCTACCTGTTCCACCCAAGTCCCTTCTGAACACAGCACTCTACTAACTCCGCCCACGTATGACTTTAACAACTAAATAGGGGCGCCTGGGTGGCTCAGTCGTTAAGCGTCTGCCTTCGGCTCAGGTCATGGTCCCAGCGTCCTGGGATCGAGCCCCGCATCAGGCTCCCTGCTCAGCGGAAAG
>NW_027882374.1:0-245 GCF_054177405.1 Leptonychotes weddellii | reverse complement strand
CTCTCTCTCTCATTCTCTCTGTCTCAAATAAATAAATAAAATCTTTAAAAAAAAAAAAAACTGGCCCATACTAGCATTGTGACTTGTCCAACCATTCTCCTTATGCCTAGAGGCTTGAGTGGGCACTCGGTCAACCTTCCAAGTTATTCCAATGGTTTACCAGATGTTGGTTTGACCTATGAAATCTGTTTTCTTGCAGCTTGCCCCTCAATTGCCAAGCTATGGTTACACATTTTGGTTTTGGT
>NW_027882373.1:0-245 GCF_054177405.1 Leptonychotes weddellii | reverse complement strand
GCTCGGGGTTGTGAAGCTATAGTTGACAAAACAATAACAAAAACACGGACAAAAAACAATCCACAAAGCCCCATGCCTTACCACAGTGGGCTGATGAGTGAAGTCGCGGAAGGAAGGTTCTGTTCTTGCCCTTTTAAAATTCCAGTGTACCACACACACACGCGCTCGAACACACACACACACACACACACACACACACTTCTTGCCCTGTTAAAATTCCAGTGTACCAAACACACGCGCTCGAG
>NW_027882372.1:0-245 GCF_054177405.1 Leptonychotes weddellii | reverse complement strand
GCAGAACCTGCCACTGAACAATGTTATCATCTTACCTGTGTCGGTTAGGGAGATGAGAGTGCTCCCATGACCATATCTATCAAACACTATCCTCTTTCAGATGTGTGTTCTCTTAAGCTGATTGATTCCCAAAGACCTTAGATGTTTTCTTAGTCTGTATGGAAACAGGCAGTCAAGAGTGGCTTTGGGCAGGCCAGAACTTCAACCATTTCTTGGTTTTGGCTTTCCATGACTTAATGTTCTTA
>NW_027882371.1:0-245 GCF_054177405.1 Leptonychotes weddellii | reverse complement strand
TTCATATCTCTACATTTGCCACAATAATGTTTCTTAAAGCCAAAGAAAATCTTGGATTATATGATTAGTTATAGGGCATGTGTATTTGCCTCCTTTATCTGGAACAGTTTCAGAGTCTTTCCTTGTCCTTCATGACGGTGGCATTTTTGAAGAGTACCTCTTGGTTATTTTGTAGAATGTTTCTCCATCAGGGTTTTTTGTTTTTTTTTTTTAAAGATTATTTATTTATTTGAGAGAGAGAGAAT
>NW_027882370.1:0-245 GCF_054177405.1 Leptonychotes weddellii | reverse complement strand
ATTACAAAGCAATGTCATAATGTTAACAACTTCATCCTCCTACCTTCATAACAAGCTTTTAAGATAGACAGTGTGTTAATAATATCATTTTGAAAATGAACAAAGTTCTAAAAGTCATCGTTTATCCAAAATCACAGAGATAAGGAAAGGAGCAGGCACCGAACACAAGGATCCCAATTTGTTCTTTGTAGGTCTATTATACCACATTGACTTAGATAAGGACAAACAAAATCTGACTGCTAAAT
>NW_027882369.1:0-245 GCF_054177405.1 Leptonychotes weddellii | reverse complement strand
CTTCCTTCCTCTCTGTTCTGCCATCTAGAATACAAACTCCATTGGGGCAAACCTTGTTTTACTTCTTGCTGGTGAGGACTTATAACTTACCTGTCACGGAGTAGGCATTCCATAAACACATGTTGATAGAAGCTAATTAGTGCCCATAACTGCCCTAGTTTGTCCAAACCTCATAAGCTTCCCTTCTTTGCTACCTAAGTTTCTGCCTGGCCATCTCTAACACACATATTAGTGTGCATATTAAA
>NW_027882368.1:0-245 GCF_054177405.1 Leptonychotes weddellii | reverse complement strand
GTTTATCCTCCGATATCTGCCCGCAGAATCACGGCTCTCCGCTTCGTACCTCAAAACCAACTGCCTGCGATATTCTGTTCGTAGAGATCCAGATCTTCTTACATCTCAGGCTGGTTTTGTGGGTGCTCAGAGTGGTCTGGTAGATATCCAGCTCAATTCCGGGGCCCAGTTGAAATAGGGTCCCCTACTCCTCCGCCATCTTTCCCCTCCCTGAGTTATATTCTTTTATAAAAAATTGGTGATCT
>NW_027882367.1:0-245 GCF_054177405.1 Leptonychotes weddellii | reverse complement strand
GGTGAGAGACCAAGGCCAGCTCCCAGCAACTCCCTTCTTTATTCTATTTCTTTTTCTTTTTTTTTAAAGGTTTTATTTATTTGACAGAGAGAAAGACAGCCAGAGAGGGAACACAAGCAGGGGGAGTGGGAGAGGGAGAAGCAGGCTTCCCGCTGAGCAGGGAGCCCGATGCGGGGCTGGACCCCAGGACCCTGGGATCATGACCTGAGCCGAAGGCAGACACTTAACGACTGAGCCACCCAGGC
>NW_027882366.1:0-245 GCF_054177405.1 Leptonychotes weddellii | reverse complement strand
TCAAGAGTTAGACGCTTAACCAACTAAGCCAACCAGATGCCCCTGAAGAAACACATTTCTGACTGGACAAGCAGGATGTAGACGAAAAGTGAGCATTAAATGTTTAAGTTGGAAGTGTGTGTTGATTTATTCTCAAATATCCTGCCACCAATTACCCAGTACTCTGATAACACAGTGTCGCTAGTTAAAAGGACTCAGACTCAGATACTTTCAACCGGATCCCACTACTTATTAGTGTGTTTTCG
>NW_027882365.1:0-1671 GCF_054177405.1 Leptonychotes weddellii | reverse complement strand
GAAAAGTTATGCAAAAAAGAGTCAAATAATCTCAGTTCAAATTGTGGGCTCTCTATGCAAATGCAATTGCAGAAACTTTCCCCACCTTTGCCTTCTTTTGCAGATGCTCTTCCTAGGCTCCTCATGTATACAAATTCTAGAGATAACCTCATGTATAGCCATCTCCAAACAGAAATCAAACATGGACAAGTTAGCACACCAAGTCTTGATAAATCAGAGAAAGCAACTGACCACATCCAGAGAGGCAGGTGCCAAAATTCAAAGCTTTGGTCAGATACTGGATGCTCAGGTTACATAAACCAGTTCCCAAGATGACTCAATGAAAGAGAGAACACTGGGAACAAAAAAGGACAAGCATGGGTAGGACCTTGTTGGACCAGTGTAGTGGAAGATCTCAGAGCCTGCAGAGGATTAGGAGCTCTCTGCTGCATTCTCAGAAACCTCCTCCTCCTTACCTATTATTAACAGCCCAGCTTAAGGCTCGCTGGTAGCTCTGATACAGCCTCTTTCTATAGCACCCTCCTTCTCTGACCACTTTTCATAGAGAGAAAAACAACAAAATAAAATTACTTTACAAACAAATTCTCCAAATATAGCAGCTTTCAGGTGAAAGCTGAGCAGTGATCATGTACCTTCTGTAGCTAGATCAATGGATCAGGAACTCTAAGAATGTATCAGAAGGGATTCAGTGTCCTATCTTTCAGCCATATCCATGGTGGAAAGAATGGTGGACTTTGAGTCAAAAGATCAGATTTTCAGTTTGCTACCAATGGCACCTCATGAGCAAATTAGTGGATTTCTGTGAGACTCATTCCCTTGTTTCTTAATGGTGAAACCTGCTTCTCTTACCTCCTAGAATAAGAATGAAGAGCAGTCAACAGTGCCTGTAGGAAACAGAGTTCTCCTAATACTCCAGATTCATCCTCCTACCTCAGGACCTCTGCAAATACATCTCCCACTTTCCTGAAGGTCCTGCCCACCCAGTTCCCTTTCCATAGCTAACGTCATGATAATATGTATGATCCTGTATTATAATACCCTGTTAACATGCCTGTCTCTCAGCTCTACTGTGAACTCCATGAGGGCAAGGATGGTACCTTGTCATTGCATCACTGCATGCTCAACATATATAGGAGGTATGTTGAAAAGGCACACTGGGGACTTGTGATTCCAGAACTATGATAAACAAGACATTCTAACACTGAAAATGCTGTATATGATATAGAAAAACTTATTTTAAAATGCACTGATGGGCTGACAAGAAAGGAAGAATACATGAAAGTCAAAACCCAATTGTGGAAGGGGACTCCAGAAGGTCAAGCAGAGCACTGAAGTCAGTTCTCATTCAGGAGTGTTTGCTGTACCCCAGTGGCCTTGAAACCTTGTTAGTAAGGAGACAAACCGTAAGACCCACCCAAAGTAGGGAGTCTGATAGGAGAGTCCCCACATGTATAAAGTTAATTTAAGGATGCTCCTCCAGGGCAGAGATTGGGAGGCCGCCATTTTCACTCTCCACCTCCAAAGCTGTACAGAAAGCTTGCAGGGAACAAAAGCTCCGGAGAGCAAACCCGAGCAGATGACTTAGCCTGGACTGGGCAAGGGCGGGGCAATTCCGCCTCAAGCAAAGACTTTTGGGAACCACGGTAACAGGCCCCTCCCCCAGAAGATCAG
>NW_027882364.1:0-245 GCF_054177405.1 Leptonychotes weddellii | reverse complement strand
TCTCAGTTTTTCCCCCTTGAGAATGATATCCTCTGTGGGCTTTTCGTATATGGCTTTTATGATATTGAAGTATGTTCTCTCTATCCCTACACTGTGGAGAGTTTTAATCAAGAAAGGATGTTGTATTTTGTCAAATGCTTTTTCTGCATCTATTGAGAGGATTGCATGGGTTCTTACCCTTTCTTTTTATTAATGTGGTATATCACATTGATTGATTTATGGATACTGAACTACCCTTGTAGCCC
>NW_027882363.1:0-245 GCF_054177405.1 Leptonychotes weddellii | reverse complement strand
GTAAGATGCATGAAAATGCTGATAGAAAGAGGAGATCAAGTTCTTAGAGGCCAACCCAGGGGTATACTGCTATGTTTTTCAGTGGTCTCTGAAGTGTCAGTGCATCTCTGGGTGGACAAGAGGTTGAAACCAATACTGGGACTTCCATTCAGCTCACTGGGGATCTCATGGGTATCTTTCTGGGTTGTGTTTCTTTTTGTCTGGCACACCATTTTCCTAAACACACCATATTGTTTTAGGCTCCT
>NW_027882362.1:0-245 GCF_054177405.1 Leptonychotes weddellii | reverse complement strand
TTTTCCATAGTGGCTAAACCAATTTACATTCTCAACAACAGTGTACAAGGGTTCCAAATTTTTGCATATCCTTGCCAACACTTGTTAACTTTGTTTTATTGATAATAGACATCCATTTTTTTTTTTAAGATTTTATTTATTTATTTGACAGAGAGAGACACAGCGAGAGAGGGAACACAAGCAGGGGGAGTGGGAGAGGGAGAAGCAGTGTCTCTAACTACAGTCTTTAGTTTAAAATCTAATTT
>NW_027882361.1:0-245 GCF_054177405.1 Leptonychotes weddellii | reverse complement strand
CACTGTCCTCCAGCCAAGGGGTTTTAAACTAGAGAGAATTTATCCTGTTTTGCATTTGAATTAAAACAGAATGAGCCTTTCTACAGGTATCCTGTCCTTTTTGTAGATAATCAGGAGGAGGCTTGAGGTTGTTTGGGGGGGGGAACTGGACCCCAGGGTGAGGCCGAAGGTAGACATAAGTGGTAATAAATGGGAAGTGTGTGAGTGAATGGCCCCGGGCAGGTGGGCGGGCTGAGGGCCGGATG
>NW_027882360.1:0-245 GCF_054177405.1 Leptonychotes weddellii | reverse complement strand
GGGGAGGTGGGTACCTGATGACCATGAGGGGTGAGGAGCGAGAACCGAGATCTCTGCACGAGGCTGGAGCCCTCAGGAGTCACTCTGCCTGGGAAAATGGGATTCTAAATGTTCTGGCCACTTCTTCTGAGGAGCAAGGAAGCGAACACCACTCCAGTGCTCCGGGTGGCCCTGTGACTCATTTAAAAAAAAAAAAAAAACCTCATGCTTGTGCTTCATACACTTGTGGGATCCAAATTTATACC
>NW_027882359.1:0-245 GCF_054177405.1 Leptonychotes weddellii | reverse complement strand
GCTAATGTGTCACCAGGAGGGATCAGTGCTGCTGAATGAGCCCACACTTCCCTGGTAGGTTCACTCTGTCTTCTACACAATTCCAAGCCTTATTCTTATACTTCCAGTATTCTCCTTCTCTCTCTCAACTCACAAACTTGATTCCTAGTTCAAGGAAAAATCGTAAACACTAGAGGAAACCTGTGGGAGCTCTGCCACTGTATTTACCAGCTTACTCATGTTGGGCACATATGTTCTGCCTTCCC
>NW_027882358.1:0-245 GCF_054177405.1 Leptonychotes weddellii | reverse complement strand
CGCCTGGGTGGCTCAGTTGGTTAAGCGACTGCCTTCGGCTCAGGTCATGATCCTGGAGTCCCGGGATCGAGTCCCGCGTCGGGCTCTCTGCTTGGCAGGGAGTCTGCTTCTCCCTCTGACCCTTCCCCTCTCATGCTCTCTCTCTCTCTCATTCTCTCTCTCAAATAAATAAATAAAATCTTTAAAAAAAAAAAAAAAAGAAATAGGTACGATGTGGATGATTAACAAACTTGACCTAATTAATA
>NW_027882357.1:0-245 GCF_054177405.1 Leptonychotes weddellii | reverse complement strand
TATATGTTAATAATAAATAAGTGAATAATAAATAATAAAACTAAATATATATATATATTTTTTTTACTGTATTAAATTTCATCTCTGTAGGCCTTCCTTAAAGCTTCCACAGCAGGTGGCTCGTCAAATATGCCTAGTTGGTCCTGCTTCTATTAAGTGCAACTGTGTGAATTCTTTCCTCACTTGGGAAGAGCAAAATGTGTGTTCCTGTAGATGACAGTGCCAAATTTTTTCTAATAAAAGGT
>NW_027882356.1:0-245 GCF_054177405.1 Leptonychotes weddellii | reverse complement strand
CAAGGATGTCTATGTTCTTTCCACCAAACCACAAGATTAGTTAAAGCACATGAGGCTAGAAGTCTCTAAGTGCTGATAAAATCCATGTCTACAGTTATTTAAAAAAAAAAAAAATCTGAGGATGCTCTGTTGTTTGAGGCTTAAGTTTGCTTAAAAAAACAAAAAACAAAAAACCAGTGATATAGGAGAAAGGGGAACCTGCTTACACTCTTGGTGGGAATACAAGTTGGTACAGCCACTTTGGA
>NW_027882355.1:0-245 GCF_054177405.1 Leptonychotes weddellii | reverse complement strand
AGTCCCCGCATTCTCCCGATCTGGCTCGGGACTCCCCAGCCCAGCTTCCCCCGCTGCCGCCGTGCTTTTGCACCCGAGATGCCTACGGGTGCGTTCGGTCATGGAGCCAGGCATGCGGGGTGTACTCAGCGCACCCCACAACCCAACCGCCGCCCTGGGCCTAGGGCAGCCAGCCATCCCGCCTCGCTCAAAGGCAACATGGAGCCTGGGCACCACCAGACACCCTCTTCAGCAGCCCAACCCCG
>NW_027882354.1:0-1671 GCF_054177405.1 Leptonychotes weddellii | reverse complement strand
GACCCTGGGATCATGACCTGAGCTGAAGGCAGATGTTTAACCAACTGAGCCACCCAGGCATCCCAAGCAGGTGCTACTCTTATGGCCATTTTACAGGCAGGAAAACTGAGGCATGAAGCAGTTATGTATCTGGCCCAGGATCACCCATCTGGGAAGTGGTGAAGCTGAGCTCTGAGCTCAGGCTTTCTGGCTGCAGAGCGGTAAGTCCCCGCACATCCATCACTGCCTTGCACAGCCACCCACCCCAACGACAGCCAGGGACAGCAACCCTCCTGTCTGATTTGTCGTGATGTTTTTCTGACGGCCACTGAACCGATTGGATCAAATCACTCTGTTGTTGTTGATAAAGATGATAATGATGATGCTGTTGGGTTTGTTTGTCGGGTTGGTTGGTCTGTTTGTTGGTTGGTTGTTCTGCTTGAACGAATTCATGTCTGACTATGAATTGATGCCAAATATCTTCATCTTCATCTTCATTATCTAGTTTTATCTCTCCAGTAATCCCATGACAACAGATTGCTATTCCTATTTTATAAAGACTCAAACAAAATTTATGCTGACCCAAAGTTGCATTGCTAGGGTTTAGACAGAGTCTAGAAAGTCTAAGTTGCCAATGGCTACAGGTGCAGCCTTTAGCTCATAGATTAAGGAATATGACCACCAGCCCCAGACATCCATCAAGAGATTCAAAGAGAGAAGATGGGGACCAAACCAAGCCTTCTGCTCCTTATTTCATTGCCTTGTGTTGGCCTGCCTTGCGGGCACCAGGACATGAAGAAAACCATCTTCCCTTCCCGAGCAAGCTGTGAAGTTTGATTAGAAGATCGGGAGGTAAAGTGCTTTGAAGAAAAGTGATGTGGGAAACACCCTGTGTTTGTGTTTAGGTTATTTCCTGGGAGACTTCAGATGAGATTAGGGCAAATGAATGCGTCTGCTCAGGTCGCTGGTCTGCTCAGGTCTCTGGGCTGCTTTGCATGAGAAAGGAATTGTTCCCCAAAACACGTCTGCTAGAGGGGCTGCCAAAACCACTCAGCTCTGCTCCACACCCAAGCGTGTCTTCCTTCAGTCTGGCCGTCATACAAGGAAAAGGGAACTTCGGCGGTCAGGTCCATCAGGCTGGTGCGTGAAATGTTAACATGTACTTAGACGTCAAAGTGTGCCTTTGGGCAAAAACAATTACCAAATGTTTTAGAACATGACTCCAGTATGTATACTGTATTGAGAGGGAAGAAGAAAATGAGATTAATAGGTGAAACGTTTGGTCAAACCAGACAATCGGGATGAAAGGAACATCCCAGAGCATTTTGCCCAACCCCATCCATGGTCATGTCTCTTCCTCCCCTCCCAGACTACTTTCCTGATGAGGCCAAGGGGTCACAAACCTGTACCCTGCCAGGCAGGTTCTATATGAATTACCAGCTGACAAATAAGAGAAGCAACACATCATGGAAGCTAGCCAATGTTTTCTTTCTTTTTTTTTTTTTTTTAAAGATTTATTTATTTATTTGAGAGAGCGAGAATGAGAGAGAGAGAGTACATGAGAGGGGGGAGGGTTAGAGGGAGAAGCAGGCTCCTCGCCGAGCAGGGAGCCCGATGCGGGACTCGATCCAGGGACTCCAGGATCATGACCTGAGCCGAAGGCAGTCGCTTAACCGACTGAGCCACCCAGGC
>NW_027882353.1:0-245 GCF_054177405.1 Leptonychotes weddellii | reverse complement strand
CAAGAAGCCACGACATCATTCATCCCGGAGGCGTGTTTTGTCCGTGTGGCACATGAGACTCTGGACCTACATCTGCACTCAGCGTCAGGACGACACGAGGGGTTTCGAGGGCCACGGCCCCTGCAAGCCTGCCCCCACGCCGTTCCCACTCAGGAGTGGCGGTATTTGGGTTGGACCAGATTAGAAAGACACCCCCCCCATCTTAGTTGTTTCATTTGTACGACAGAAATAACTGTGAGCACAAA
>NW_027882352.1:0-245 GCF_054177405.1 Leptonychotes weddellii | reverse complement strand
GGGGTGTCTTATGGGGACTGTTCTAGGATTCAGAGCACTTGTGCTGTGGTCTACACGGGGGTCTAGCAGGCACTTCCCCTTGGCTGTGCTGACTTATTTTCCTGCGAGGGGGTAGGGCTGCAGGAGGGCCGGCAGGGCCCGGGGCAGGGCTGCCTCCCGCTCAGGTCAAAGGGCAGCACCGAATGTCAGTAACGGCCAGGAGACTTTGCTCTGGGCCAGAGTGTCACAGCCGAGCCTGACGAGAA
>NW_027882351.1:0-245 GCF_054177405.1 Leptonychotes weddellii | reverse complement strand
CAGTCAGTTAAGCATCTACCTTCGGCTCAGGTCATGATCCCAGGGTCCTGGGATTAAGACTGCATCGGGCTCCTTGCTCAGCAGGGAGCCTGCTTCTCCCTCTGCCTCTGCTCCCCCTGCTTGTGCTCTCTCTGTCAAATAAATAAAATCTTTAAAAAAATTAGCTCAAAATGGATCCTAGATCTAAATTTTTTTTTTTAAAGATTTTATTTATTTATTTTTTAGAGAGCGAGCGAGAGAGAAAC
>NW_027882350.1:0-245 GCF_054177405.1 Leptonychotes weddellii | reverse complement strand
GCCTTCGGCTCAGGTCACGATCCCGGAGTCCCTGGATCGAGTCCCACATCGGGCTCCCTGCTCGGCGGGGAATCTGCTTCTCCCTCTGACCCTCCCCCACTCATGTTCTCGCTCTCTCTCTCTCTCTCTCATTCTCGCTCTCTCTCTCTCATTCTCGCTCTCTCAAAATAAATAAATAAATCTAAAAAAAAAAAAAAAAACTTAACCAACTGAGCCACCCAAACACACCTTCCATAAATTTTGAT
>NW_027882349.1:0-245 GCF_054177405.1 Leptonychotes weddellii | reverse complement strand
ATCTTTTTTATCCATTCATCTGTCAAAGGACATCTGGGCTCTTTCCAGGTTAGGCTATCATGGACATTGCTGCTATAAACATTGGGGTGCACGTACCCCTTCAGATCACTATGTTGGTATCTTTGGAGTAAATACCTAGTAGTGCAATTGCTGGGTCATAGGGTAGCTCTATTTTCAACTTTTTGAGGAACCTCCATACTGTTTTCCAGAGTGGCTGCATCAGCTTGCATTCCCACCAACAGTGT
>NW_027882348.1:0-245 GCF_054177405.1 Leptonychotes weddellii | reverse complement strand
CACGAACGTGAGCGCTTGTCTCACCTGAACACAACAGGTCCCGCAGACAGCGCTGACTCCTAGCACTAGCCGCTGACTCCCTCCAGGACGTGTGTGGCCCTGTGAAGGGCAGACAGAGGAGTGTGCACCACCCCCTGCAAGAGCCAGGCCTGGGGCAGGGGCCTAGACGCTCCAAGGCTGAGCCCTCCCAGAGCCCCCCAGGCTGCAGGCAGGGGACGGACCCCACAGCCCAGAGGTTCTGCCCG
>NW_027882347.1:0-245 GCF_054177405.1 Leptonychotes weddellii | reverse complement strand
ACCACGGTGCGGGCCCCGCGCCACCCCCCGTCATGCCGTCTCCTCAGTGCCGGCTCAGCTCCGTGGTTTGCCTTTTAGGACCTTGGAGCTTTTGAGGAGCCTGGCCTGTGTCCCTCAGTTGGGGATAGTCTGGTGTCTGTTAGGCCAGGTGAAGTCACCCTTCTGGCGGGAACGCCGCAGCCGGGAAGCGTCCTGCTCCACGGGGCTGGCGTGTCTCCGCTCGGGGGCCGCCCCCTGTCGCTCGG
>NW_027882346.1:0-245 GCF_054177405.1 Leptonychotes weddellii | reverse complement strand
TCACTTTACTACACAATTTTACTTTTAAAGATTTATTTATTTATTTATTTATTTATTTATTTATTTATTTATTTATTTATTTTAGAAAGAGAGAGAGTGAGCGAAGGTGAGTGGAGGGAGAGGGAGAGAGAGAATCCCAAACAGACTCCGTGCTGAGTGTGGAGCCAACTCGGAGCCTGATCCCACAACCCCGAGATCACGACTCCTGCCAAAATCAAGAGTTAGATGTTCAACCAACTGAGCCA
>NW_027882345.1:0-245 GCF_054177405.1 Leptonychotes weddellii | reverse complement strand
TGGAGGCCGAGGAGAAGCACGGTGAGTACCGGACGTGGCGGGCGCGACTGTGGGTGGGGCGCCCCGTGTTGCTCAGGGGTCTGATGAGCATCGATGGACAGGACACCGGGGCACGGATGGGCTCCTCCTCGCTTGGTGGGTTTAGTCTGGGAGACCATGGGCACTGGGCCCCGGGACCCTGGGGCTTGCTGTCAGCAGCTTCCGACGTGGTGTGCAGTTAGATTAGAGGTTTGACCTCTGGGGTC
>NW_027882344.1:0-245 GCF_054177405.1 Leptonychotes weddellii | reverse complement strand
CTTTAGCTTATAAGCCACTCTGTCACATTTTTCAGGGTTCCACTCGGCATCACAGTCCCTGGTGTGCTTGTCAAAAATGCAGACTCCTGGTGTCCATCCCAGACTGAAAGGAAGGACTGCTGGGTCATCTTTCTCATTTCCACATTCTCCAGGGGATTCTCAGCCTATGAGGATTGTGATTGGTGTGAGTCAGGGCTCCGTAAGTTTGGTGCTGATGTTAGGCTACTGTCAAGTCTTCCTCACTA
>NW_027882343.1:0-1671 GCF_054177405.1 Leptonychotes weddellii | reverse complement strand
TTTTTTTTTTTTTTTAAAGATTTTATTTATTTGACAGAGAGAGACACAGCGAGAGAGGGAACACAAGCAGGGGGAGTGGGAGAAGGAGAAGCAGGCTTCCAGCGGAGCAGGGAGCCCGATGTGGGGCTTGATCCCAAGACCCTGAGATCATGACCTGAGCCGAAGGCAGACGCTTAACGACTGAGCCACCTAGGCGCCCCATAAAAAAAATTTTTTTTTTTTTTAAGATTTTATTTATTTATTTGACAGAGAGAGACACAGCAAGAGAGGGAACACAAGCAGGGGGAGTGGGAAAGAGAGAAGCAGGCTTCCCGCCGAGCAGGGAGCCCGATGCGGGGCTCGATCCCAGGACCCTGAAATCATGACCTGAGCTGAAGGCAGTCGCTTAACCAACTGAGCCACCCAGGCACCCCTAAAAAATTTTTTTAAGTGGTTGTCTGTTACAGGAAGGAGGCCAGGGTGAAATAGAAAGGTATAGATACGGGATGCCTGGGTGGCTCCATTGGTTAGGCGTCTGCCTTCGGCTCGGGTCATGATCTCAGGGTCCTGGGATCGAGTCCTGCATCGGGATCCTTGCTCAGCGGGGAGCCTGCTTCTCCCTCTGCCTCTCCCCCTGCTTGTGCTCTCTCTCTCTCTCCCTCTCTGACAAGTGAATAAATAAAATCTTTAAAAAAAAAAAAAAGGTATAGATACTAAATCTCTTTGAATATACCTTGTTTAGCAGCTTTGATTTGGGGAACCCCCTTTTTTTTTTTTTTTAAGTAAGCTCTACACCCAACATGGGACTTGAACTCATGGACCCTGAGATCAACAGTTGCATGCTCTACTGACTGAGCCAGCCAGGCAACCCTGGAACCTTGTATTTCATATAATCATGGAATAAAATAATAAAAAACTCACCTCTATATATCACAAGAAAAATAAAATATTCAACTGATGGCATAATCACACAATAGGAACTATAAGAGTTGACATTAAAATACAGACGTTCAAAAGAAAGACACATAGATCAATGAAACAGAAAGCCCAGAAAGAGACCCTTGCATATACGGTCAAATGATTTTCGACAAGGGTGTCTGAGAAAACTGGACATACCATGTGGGGGGGAAAAAAAAAGTCAGGCTCTTACTCTATACTACACATGATTCAAAGACCTAAATGTGGGGCGCGTTGGGTGGCTCAGTCTGTAAAGCGTCTGACTCTTAATTTTGGCTCAGGTCATGATCTCAGGGTTGCGAGATGGAGCGCAGGGCTCCACAGAAGATTCTCTCTCGGGGTGCCTGGGTAGCTCAGTCGTTAAGTGTCTGCCTTCGGCTCAGGTCATGATCCCAGGGTCCTGGGATCGAGCCCCGCATCGGGCTCCCTGCTCCGCGGGAAGCCTGCTTCTCCCTCTCCCACTCCCCCTGCTTGTGTTCCCTCTCTCGCTGTGTCTCTCTCTGTCAAATAAATAAATAAAATCTTTAAAAAAAAAAGAAGATTCTCTCTCTCCCTTTCCCTCTGCCCCTTCCTACC
Source organism: Leptonychotes weddellii (assembly GCF_054177405.1). NCBI lineage: Eukaryota > Metazoa > Chordata > Mammalia > Carnivora > Phocidae > Leptonychotes > Leptonychotes weddellii. Next base: position 159 of record NW_027882343.1, on the reverse strand, counting down.
TTCTCTAAAAACCAAACCAAACAAACTAACCAAAACCAAAAAACAAAGACCTAAATGTAAGAGCTAAAACTATAAAACTCTTAAAAGAAAACATAAGGTGGGGGGGTGCCTGGGTGGCTCAGTCGTTAAGCGCCTGCCTTCGGCTCAGGTCATGATCCC
>NW_027882342.1:0-245 GCF_054177405.1 Leptonychotes weddellii | reverse complement strand
TCCCATCTCTGCCTCTCTTCACGTGGCTTTCTTCCCCACATTTTTACATCCTCTCCTTATAAGGACACCAGTTGTTGGACTTAGGGCTCACCCTATATATCCAAGATGACTTCATCTCCAGATTCTTAACCAATTACACCTGCAAAGACCGTATTTCCAAATAAGGTCACATTGTAAGGTTCTGGGTAGACATGAATTTTGGGGAGTATACTCTGTATACCCCAGAATCCTGATTGGGAGTCCTC
>NW_027882341.1:0-245 GCF_054177405.1 Leptonychotes weddellii | reverse complement strand
CAAAGGGAATGTCTGATGCGTCACACAGCACCCCACCTATTCCCTTATGGCGTCAGACACGAGGTAAGGATTTAATGTACCATTTGTTTCTTTGTTTGGTGACAGTCTCCCCAGCTGGAATTTGAGCTCCAAGAGGCTCCAAGGGAACCACTCCTTGTTCTTACCTGAGTCCCTACTGCCCAGACCAGGAGGAATTCAGATAGAAGTTATGTGTCTCCACCTCTCCCAATAAACTTGTATATATA
>NW_027882340.1:0-245 GCF_054177405.1 Leptonychotes weddellii | reverse complement strand
GGGGGAGAAAGTTAGGGTATGTCAATATGTCAAGAGGCAAAGTGGAAAAATTAAGGAAACCATGGCAAGACTAGGCCAAGAAACACGGCGCCGCCAATGCCCGAGTTATTACCAAAGAGCGTGTGTTCCCTGGAGTCCGCTTGATCGACTTGGCGCAGCCCCCCCGTCAGGGCGCCTTTGCCGCCGGGGCCCCTTGCTCCGCAGGCACACACTTCGAGTTTAGCCGCGCGGCACAGAAGCCTGCA
>NW_027882339.1:0-245 GCF_054177405.1 Leptonychotes weddellii | reverse complement strand
AAGATACATGGATGGCTATGAAGAACATGAAAAGGCACTCAATTATCATAAATCACCATGGAAACACATTAAAACCATAATGAGGTATCAAATGCTGGTGAGGATACGAATTGGATCCATTGTATATAGCTAATGGAAGTGTAAAGCTGACTCTGGAAAATAGCTGGGCATTTTCTCAGTTAAACATACATTTATCACACACACACACAAAAAAATCCCCAAAAAACCTACATTTATCACACGAC
>NW_027882338.1:0-245 GCF_054177405.1 Leptonychotes weddellii | reverse complement strand
ATCATAAGGTCCTAGAACAATGGACCTATTCAAACAATATTTAAGAGGAGAATGGAATGCATATTAGAATTGTTAGTAAAAAAATATATCAATAGTTTTTGGTAAAGTCAAACCAGATTGTAGCCTGTAGCATTTATTTCTAACGAGTATTTTAAAACAGAACGTCAAAGAGGGAAGTTTGAGAGAAGTAGTAAACCTTTCATGACCAATCTCCACATGGCAAATGGAAAAATGAGCTTCAAAAT
>NW_027882337.1:0-245 GCF_054177405.1 Leptonychotes weddellii | reverse complement strand
AACACAGGAAAGTCTAAGAAACTCTTCCTAGATTGAGTCCATTTCACTGAACTGGCACAAAAGAAGAGCTCAGAAAGGCATAACCAAACAATTGCTTTATGTATTCTAAATATTGACATAATTCTTTTGTTGTGTATTGGGCATTTGAGTTTGTACAAAGTGCTAGCACTATTTTACACTCCTTAGAAGCAGGTGCTCTAGTTGGTCCCCATTTAACTCGCCCCAGGTTACACACCCAAGATGTT
>NW_027882336.1:0-245 GCF_054177405.1 Leptonychotes weddellii | reverse complement strand
CTGCTTGACTTATTTCACTTAGCATAATCTCCTCCAGTCCCATCCGTGTTGATGTAAAAGTTGGGTATTCATCTTTTCTGATAGCTGAGTAATATTCCATTGTATATATGGACCACATCTTCTTTATCCATTCATCTGTGAATGTGATCTGATTTAAATTTATTATTTCATTTAACAAATATTCATCAAGTGCCTACTGTCAGACATTGCTCTAGGCCGTGGAGATACAGCAGGGGTTAAAATAG
>NW_027882335.1:0-245 GCF_054177405.1 Leptonychotes weddellii | reverse complement strand
ATGAGTAAACAGATGGAGAATCTCAACAAAGAAGTAGAAACTATTAAAAAAAAAAAAAAGAACCAAATGGAAATTCTAAAATTGAAAATTATAATATTTGAAATGAAAAATTCATCAATTGAGCTTAAAGTAGATTGGATTATGCAGAATAAAGGGTAAATTGACATGAAGACAAATCAATAAAAATTATCCACACTGACAGAAATGAGATTTTTTTTAAATTAACAGAGCCTCAATTATATTTG
>NW_027882334.1:0-245 GCF_054177405.1 Leptonychotes weddellii | reverse complement strand
GAGGCTATCATTTTTATATTTTTAGCTATTTTTTTGCTGTGTACCACTCTATTTCCAAATAATATGCTCATGTTTAATAAAACATTTTATCTTCATTAATTCTAGACATCATCTATTGATACTGTTTTTTGTTAAAAATGGTTCAGCTCTTGGGGCACCTGGGTGGCTCAGTCGGTTAAGCATTAGACTCTTTTTTTTTTAAAGATTTTATTTTTTTATTTGAGACAGAGAGAATGAGAGAGAGA
>NW_027882333.1:0-245 GCF_054177405.1 Leptonychotes weddellii | reverse complement strand
TATAAAACTAACTTGATCACTTTACTACACAATTTTACTTTTAAAGATTTATTTATTTATTTATTTATTTATTTATTTATTTTAGAAAGAGAGAGAGTGAGCGAAGGTGAGTGGAGGGAGAGGGAGAGAGAGAATCCCAAACAGACTCCGTGCTGAGTGTGGAGCCAACTCGGAGCCTGATCCCACAACCCCGAGATCACGACTCCTGCCAAAATCAAGAGTTAGATGTTCAACCAACTGAGCCA
>NW_027882332.1:0-1671 GCF_054177405.1 Leptonychotes weddellii | reverse complement strand
TTTTTTTTAAAGATTTTATTTATTTATTTGACAGAGAGAGACACAGCGAGAGAGGGAATACAAGCAGGGGGAGTGGAAGAGGGAGAAGCAGGCTTCCCGCTGAGCAGGGAGCCCGATGCGGGGCTCGATCCCAGGACCCTGGGATCATGACCTGAGCCGAAGGCAGACGCTTAACGACTGAGCCACCCAGGCGCCCCTCTATTTTTAATTTTTTTGAGGAACCTCCATACTGTTTTCTCTAGTGGCTACAAAATTTACATCCCCACCAACAGTGCGTGAGGGGTCATTTTTCTCCACATCCTCCTCAACACTTGTTATTTCTTGCCTTTTTGATGCCAGCCATTTTGACAGGTGTGAGGTGATATCTCACTGTGGTTTTGATTTGCATTTCCCTGAGGATGAGTGATGTGGAGCATCTTTGCATGTATCTGTTGGCCATCTGGATGCCTTCTTTGAAAAAATGTCTGTTCAGGTCCTCCACCCAATTTTTAATCGGGTTATTTGGGGGTTTTTTTGGTGTTGAGTTGTATAAGTTCTTTATATATTGCAGAAATTAACCCCTTATCAGATACAGCATTTGCAAATATCTTCTCCCATTCCATGGGATGCCTTTCGTTTTGTTGATGGTTTCCTTTGCTGTGTAGAAGCTTTTTATTTTGATGTAGTTCCAGTAGTTTATTTTTGCTTTTGTTTCCCTTGCCATCAATTCTTTTTTGAATGTTGAAAGAAAACCTCTTATCAAATTCACTGTGTGTGCTGAAAATGCCTCAATATTTTCCACTTTATTATCTTTTTAAATGTTTGTCCTACAACAAACACAGCATTTTTGTTTTGCTTTGCCCAGCAAATTATAGTTGCCATTCATCATGAAATTTGTGGTTTATCTTCTTTCAGTCTCTGTCTTTTCTTTCTTTCTTTTTTTTCTCTTCTGGTCATAGCACTAGCTTCTGCATCTCCATTTGGTTCTGCATTCATTGTATACTTTCATTTTAAATTTAAAATTGCGTCCCTACATAGAAAAATGATTGGATTTTATGATAGTTAAAATAATATGACGTTTGACTTAATTACCACTTGTGGTTTACAAAGGTATCATGCAGGGGCACCTGGGTGGCTCAGTTGGTTAAGCGACTGCCTTCGGCTCAGGTCATGATCCTGGAGTCCCAGGATCGAGTCCCGCATCGGGCTCCCTGCTTGGCGGGGAGCCTGCCTCTCCCTCTTACCCTCCCCCTCTCATGCTCTCTGTCTCCCATTTTCTCTCTCAGATAAATAAATAAAAAATCTTTAAAAAAAAACAAAAAACCCAAAAAAACAAAGGTATCATGCAACCTATACTGTCTGCATAAAATATTCAAGTAAACACCTGGCGGTGTTAGGTCAGTGCTCAGAAAAGACCATTCAGACTGAATCAGTGCATTGACACCTAACAGATTGGTAATATGTTCACATGTAATCCCAGAAACATGCAATAGTGGCTGATGTATAACACTGTGTATGCTACATGTACCTATCACGTGCCCTACACGCAATTATTTGTCTTCCCGACAAAAGGGAATTTTTTTTTCTTTTCTTTTTTTTGATTTTTTTATTCTTATGTTAATCCCCATACATTACATCATTAGTTTTAGATGTAGTGTTCCATGATTCATTGTTTGTGCATAACACCCAGTG
>NW_027882331.1:0-245 GCF_054177405.1 Leptonychotes weddellii | reverse complement strand
TGGCTCAGATGGTTAAGCGTCTGCCTTCGGCTCAGGTCATGATCCCAGGGTCCTGGGATCAAGTCCCACATCGGGCTCCTGGCTCAGCGGGGAGCCTGCTTCTCCCTCTCCCTCTGCCTCTCTCCCTGCTCATGCTCTCTCTCTCTGTGTATCTCTGTGTCTCAAATGAATAAATAAAATCTTTAAAAAAAAAAAAAAAGCCATTTGTAGTATGGAGTCCTAGAAAGCTCTAGATATCGGGGGTT
>NW_027882330.1:0-245 GCF_054177405.1 Leptonychotes weddellii | reverse complement strand
AATGGAAGAAGGAAGATCGTGGTCCTGGTCTTAACTAGTGCCTTACAGAAGCTTTGGTTTTGTTCTTTCTTCAAGTGGATGGTGTGACTACCAGGACAGGTCTTCCCCCACAGAACTCAAGGGTCTCTGATATTCCATGTCAGCATGTCCATGAAGAAGGAAATATCAGAATTGGTTCTTTGTAATCTTACTTTTTTTTTGCTATTATCTACATATGTGATTTAATTCATAGTTTCTCTGAAATA
>NW_027882329.1:0-245 GCF_054177405.1 Leptonychotes weddellii | reverse complement strand
GTGGTTTTTTCTTTAAGATTTTTATTTATTTATTTGACACACAGAGAGAGACAGCGAGAGAGGGAACACAAGCAGGGGGAGCGGGAGAGGGAGAAGCAGGCTTCCCGCAGAGCAGGGAGCCCTATGCGGGGCTCAATCCCAGCACCCTGGGATCATGACCTGAAGGGAAGGCAGATGCTTAATGACTGAGCCACCCAGGAGCCCCCCAAAGAGAGAGTTAATACTAGAGATTAACTTTTTATAGC
>NW_027882328.1:0-245 GCF_054177405.1 Leptonychotes weddellii | reverse complement strand
TGACTAGCAGCCTCGAGCGCCTGTGGGCAGGCACGGGGTCTCGCTGCCTGCTGGAGCTCCTCCGGCGGTCCCCATGAGCAGGCCCAGGGGCGGGAAGATGGATGGAGGCCCGCATCCCGTATGTCTGAGTATTTTAAAGTTATAAGTGGAACTCACCAACTCTTAAATAAAATACGTTCTATCCTCCTGCCTGGACAAACATGCCATCATAACAGACCGGAGAGGCAGCTTGCAGGTTTGTGTTC
>NW_027882327.1:0-245 GCF_054177405.1 Leptonychotes weddellii | reverse complement strand
TTCATCTAGAACTAATGATGTAATGTATGGGGATTAACATAAGAATAAAAAAAAAAAAAAAGAAATAGGGTATAGATGGAATATACCTCGACATACTAAGGGCCATATGTGACAAGTCCACAGTAACATTGTGCTTATGATGAAAGTTTGAAAGCTTTCCCTTTTAGATCAGGAACAAAGACAAGAGTGCTCACTCTCACCATTCCTATTCAACATAGCACTGTAAGTCCTAGCTAGAGCAGTTA
>NW_027882326.1:0-245 GCF_054177405.1 Leptonychotes weddellii | reverse complement strand
AAAAAAAAAAAGAGCAGGTAGGAAATCTTTCTGATGACTGCCGTAATGAATGACTCCTGGGAGCCTAACCATGCTTCCATTCACCTCATAATCTCCAGGGGTTTATAGAAACCACAATGCCATTTATACACACTGTGATCTTGAAGTAGGGTAGCCCTAATAAATATCAGAGATAACAAATATATTATAAGGTATGCAACTTACATGCATTTCAAATACATTTCCCAATCTGTACGTTGTCTTTT
>NW_027882325.1:0-245 GCF_054177405.1 Leptonychotes weddellii | reverse complement strand
TCCTGCCTGTGCCTCTCCCCAGTCTGCCGCTGCAGCTCCCATGGCCACTGTGATGAGGGCCTGGGGGGCTCCGGTTCCTGCTTCTGTGACGAGGGCTGGACGGGGCCGAGCTGTGAGGTGCAGCTGGGTGAGTGCTCTTTGTGCCCCATCATCCACCCCCCCCCACCCCCGCATGCTTGTGCTGGCTTGCGGACACCGGCCGGCCCGGCTGCACACTCAGGCTGAGGCACTTGGGGGGGGGGGGG
>NW_027882324.1:0-245 GCF_054177405.1 Leptonychotes weddellii | reverse complement strand
CTATCATTAAGAGTATCATACAGAATAGCTTCACTACCCTAAAAATCCCCTATGTTCCATTCTATTCATCCCTCCCTCTCTGCCAAACCCCTGGCAACAATTGATCTTATTATCTCTGCAACTTTGCCTTTTCCAAAATGTCCTAGAGTTGGAATCTGATAGTATGGAGCCTTTTCAGATTGGTTTCTTTTACTCAGCTGTGTGCATGTAAGTTTCTTCCGTGCCTTGATAGCTCATTTCTTTTG
>NW_027882323.1:0-245 GCF_054177405.1 Leptonychotes weddellii | reverse complement strand
CTAACTGAACATAATAAAATAAATAAAATAAAAGAATAGAAATTTTAAAAAAACCCAAACCAAAAAACAAATAAAAAAATAAAATTCAATATGACTTCTAAAAAACGAAGAATAACACTAGGGATGGTTCTCACAAGCAAAAAATTAAATTGCTTTAATTCTCTTGATCACTTTAGAACACATTTATAGTATTGTCCAAATCTTGATTTAAAGTTCTCATTAATGTATTATCAAAAGAAAAGAAA
>NW_027882322.1:0-245 GCF_054177405.1 Leptonychotes weddellii | reverse complement strand
GGGCTCTCCCAGGGGGCTTGGTGCCCGCCCCCCTCCCTTCGCTGGCTGCTCTCAGCTCAGAGCTGGAGAACTTGGCACCTTTCAGAGCGCGTGCTCTGATCGAGAGGGCCCCTCCTTCCATGGGCTGAGTCCCAGCTGCTACCCCAGACTTGCCCCTTGCCTCCTCTCCAGGCCCTTCCAATTCACTCAGCAAACAGGGAGGAAGATTCTGTTCATGTGGGGTGTCTATTGATGCTTTCGTGCAC
>NW_027882321.1:0-1671 GCF_054177405.1 Leptonychotes weddellii | reverse complement strand
TTTTTCTGCATCAATTGAGAGGACCATATGGTTCTTCTCCCTCTTCTTATTAATGTGTTCTATCACATTGATTGATTTGCGAATGTTGAACCACCCTTGTATCCCGGGGATAAATCCCACTTGGTCATGGTGGAGGATTCTTTTAATGTATTGCTGGATCCTATTAGCTAGGATTTTGTTGAGGATTTTGGAATCTGTATTCATCAGGGATATCGGTCTGAAATTCTCCTTTTTGATGGGGTCTTTGCCTGGTTTGGGGATTAAGGTAATGCTGGCCACATAGAATGAGTTTGTAAGTTCTCCTTCTGTTTCTATTTTTTGAAACAGCTTCAATAGAATAGGTATTATTTCTCTTTGAATGTTTGGTAGAATTCCCCAGGGAATCCATCAGGCCCTGGACTCTTGTTTTTTGGGAGGTTTTGATCACTGCTTCAATCTCGTTACTGGTTATTGGCCTATTCAGGTTGTCAACTTCTTCCTGTTTCAGTCTTGGCAGCTTATAGGTTTCCAGGAAGGCCTCCATTTCATCCAGATTGCTCAGTTTATTGGCATATAGTTGTTGATAATAATTTCTAATAATTGTTTCTATTTCCTTGGTGTTAGTCGTGCTCTCTCCCTTTCATTCATAATTTTATTAATTTGAGCCCTTTCTCTTTTCTTTTGGATAAGTCTGGCCAGTGGTTTATTGATCTAATTAATTCTTTCAAAGAACCAACTTCTAGTTTCATTGATCTGGTCTGCTGTGTTTCTGGTTTCTAATTCATTGATTTCTGCTCTAATTTTAATTATTTCTCTTCTAATGTGTGGCTTAGGCATCGTTTGTTGCTTTTTCTCTAGTTCTCTAAGGTGTAAAGTCAGTTGGTGAATTCGGGATTTTTCTATTTTTTTGAGTGAGGCTTTGATGGCTGTGTATTTCCCCCTTAAGACCGCCTTTGCAGTATCCCATAGATTGTGGACCAATATGTTTTGTTCTCATTGGTTTCCATAAATTGTTTAAGTTATTCTTTGATTTCTTGGTGGACCCAAACATTCTTGAGCAGAGTGGTCTTTAGCTGCCAAGTGTTTGAATTTCTGCCAAATTTTTTCTTGGGATTGAGTTCCAGTTTTAAAGCATTGTGGTCTGAAAGTATGCAGGGAATAATCTGCGTCTTTTGGTATCAGTTGAGACCTGATCTGTGACCCAGTATATGGTCTATTCTGGAGAAAATTCCATGTGCGCTCGAGAAGAATGAGTATTCTGTTGTTTTAGGGTGGAATGTTCTGTATATATCTATGAGGTCCATTAGTCCAGTGTATCATTCAAACCTCTTGTTTCCTTGTTGATTTTCTGCTTAGATGATCTGTCCATTGCTGAGAGTGGAGTATTGAGGTCTCCTAAAATTAACGTATTTTTATCAATACAACTCTTTATTTTGGTTAACTGTTGGCTTATGTAGATGGCTGCTCCCATGTTGGGGGCATAGATATTTACAATTGTTAGATCTTCTTGTTGGATAGACCCTTTAAGAATGATATTGTCCTTCTGTGTCTCTAATTACAGACTTCAGTTTAAAATCTAATTTGTCTATATAAGAATTGCTACCCCAGCTTTCTTATGAGGTCCGCTGGCATGGAAGATGGATCCCCATCCCTTCACTTTCAGTCTGGATGTATCTTTAGGTTCAAAATGAG
>NW_027882320.1:0-245 GCF_054177405.1 Leptonychotes weddellii | reverse complement strand
ATCATAAGGTCCTAGAACAATGGACCTATTCAAACAATATTTAAGAGGAGAATGGAATGCATATTAGAATTGTTAGTAAAAAAATATATCAATAGTTTTTGGTAAAGTCAAACCAGATTGTAGCCTGTAGCATTTATTTCTAACGAGTATTTTAAAACAGAACGTCAAAGAGGGAAGTTTGAGAGAAGTAGTAAACCTTGTCATGACCAATCTCCACATGGCAAATGGAAAAATGAGCTTCAAAG
>NW_027882319.1:0-245 GCF_054177405.1 Leptonychotes weddellii | reverse complement strand
CTCTTTACCTCTTGAAGGCTCAACCTGGGTCTAGTTTGAATCTTTGTACTCCTATGTGGATGTCCAAAGTTTTCTTCAGCTTAGCTCATCAGGCACCTCATGCTCTAGGATCCGCCTAGACAGTCCAGCTTCCTCGCCTGCTACCACCTCATGAGAACCCTTCACTCCAGCAATCCTCAACTAATGGGAATTTCTTAGAACATGCCTCCGTGTCTTCATATATTCTACCCTGTCTGCCTGGAATG
>NW_027882318.1:0-245 GCF_054177405.1 Leptonychotes weddellii | reverse complement strand
AAGAGTCGGCAGAGGGAAGCGGGCAGTCTGTTCCCGTCCGTCCCTTGTGACTGAGCCTGCAGGTGACACACACACACCTTCCAGGTCCTGGACCTTCTTCATGTAAATCTTGAGTTGCTTCTTGAGCTTCCTCTCATTCTTTTCCAGCTTTTCTACCAGTTCTTTGAGGTCCTAAAATCAGAAGGAAGCAGTGTGAGAACAGACAGCCCGGCCTGGAGGGCAGGGGGTAGAATCCTGGGGCCCAG
>NW_027882317.1:0-245 GCF_054177405.1 Leptonychotes weddellii | reverse complement strand
TGACATTGTGGGCCAGCCTGGGGCAGAGGCCAGGGCTGCCTCCCTGTGCCTGTCGGCCACCCTGGCACACGCCAACCGAGTGCGTGTGGGGGCAACCCCTCTGGGCAAACCCAGCCTCTGTATGCCCCACAGCTGCCGCACCGCTTGCCCCTTGCCAGGGACCTGCAACATTCCCGGCAACATTGGAGTCTGTGAGAACTATGGGGAAGGCGCCCCGAATGGCCACGAGAAGGTGACCATGCAGT
>NW_027882316.1:0-245 GCF_054177405.1 Leptonychotes weddellii | reverse complement strand
CCATGAATAAAACTGCTGACTTCTCGACAGAAATCTATGCTCATGAAGGCATATATCCATAGAAAAATCAGTGCCATTGAGACTGGGATGAAACAGGCCCTTGGAACTGCACTTCTCAGGTGGGAGTAAATGGATACTTATGTTATTAGCACATGGCAGAAGCAGCCGCTTGCACTGACCAGGAAATGTGGCTTTGGGGGTGCCGAGACCGCAAGGGCTCATCATCTAAAGGAACAAAGACAAAC
>NW_027882315.1:0-245 GCF_054177405.1 Leptonychotes weddellii | reverse complement strand
GGAGGTATATTCCTTCTCCACATGAAGCAACTTTGTATTTTTCTCAGAGGGAAAATTAACACTCACTATGGTGAGGTGTGAGAAAACTGGACGCAGCCCTTTACTAGCAGTGAGACAGAGCTGGAATTTAGTGCCCTTTCCCCTGCCCCCTTTTGTGATATCAGCATCCTCTCAGCTGGAAAAACTAGGCAAACAAACAAATAACCAAACAAAGCCTCCATCATCACTTGACCAAAGCTCAATAT
>NW_027882314.1:0-245 GCF_054177405.1 Leptonychotes weddellii | reverse complement strand
CTCTTTACCTCTTGAAGGCTCAACCTGGGTCTAGTTTGAATCTTTTTACTCCTATGTGGATGTCCAAAGTTTTCTTCAGCTTAGCTCATCAGGCACCTCATGCTCTAGGATCCGCCTAGACAGTCCAGCTTCCTCGCCTGCTACCACCTCATGAGAACCCTTCACTCCAGCAATCCTCAACTAATGGGAATTTCTTAGAACATGCCTCCGTGTCTTCATATATTCTACCCTGTCTGCCTGGAATG
>NW_027882313.1:0-245 GCF_054177405.1 Leptonychotes weddellii | reverse complement strand
TTCCGGCGGGCCACAGCCCTGCAGTGACAGGTCGCGGTGGACGGATCCTGGGCAGCCCTCCGCGGGGATCGTACTGGCAGGGAGCCCCAAGGCTGGCTCGAGATTCTGGAAGCTGCTCGAGGGCCGGCAGCCCCCAAGCCCCTTGCTGAGGGAGTCCGGTTTGGAGCGGCTGTCCACGGAAGGGGTCTTTTCTCCGCGCGGCAGCAGGCGGAGGGGACGGTCCCAGGGAGGCATGGCGCTCCCGG
>NW_027882312.1:0-245 GCF_054177405.1 Leptonychotes weddellii | reverse complement strand
GCTCAGGTCATGATCCCGGGGTCCTGGGATCGAGCCCCACATCGGGCTCCCTGCTCCGCGGGGAGCCTGCTTCTCCCTCTCTCACTTCCCCTGCTTGTGTTCCCTCTCTCACTGTGTCTCTCTCTGTCAAATAAATAAATAAAATTAAAAAAAAAATTTCTGATGGAAATGTACAATGGTGCAGCCACTTTGGAAGACAATTTGGCAGTTTCTTAAAAAGCTAACCATGAATTTACCATACAACC
>NW_027882310.1:0-1672 GCF_054177405.1 Leptonychotes weddellii | reverse complement strand
GGGTGAGCACACAGAGGAAGCCAAATATTGATCTTGATTCTGGACCTGCTGCCGTGGTGGGTTGGGTGCCTGGGAGGAGGGGGGGCCACATCGGCCTCGGGGTGTCAGGGAAGGCTTCCGAGGGGGTGCCTTTGAGCTATGGTTTGAAGGAATGGAAGTGTTTGCTTCTTTCAGCTTCCTGCATCTCCTTACCAGGCCTGGGTGGACAGGTGGACTTTATATCCGCAGAGCATGTCCTATGCAAAGTCAGGGGGAGGTGTTCTTCGTCAAGTTTGCACTGAGTCATCTCTGTGTGTGTCTCTCCCGTCCCCTCATCTCAACCACAGGCTTGATTTGTACAGCAGTTGGTGGGCAGGGTTCTGCTTGTGGTGGGGACACAGGGCTTTCTTTGTCTGAGTTGGCTTGGCCTCGATACGTAAGTATGAACCGCAACGTTGGCCCCATTAGCTTTGTGCTTTCACCACCTGGACTAAGTGTTCCAGATGGTGGATGTTTTTGGGACTTACTCAAGGTGGAAGATTTGGGCTGCAGCTGTCTTTTATTTCCCCATTCTTGGGGGGGCGGTCAGTGGCTGTGGACAGACAGCGCTAGCCGGGAAAGCATGTTAGCATCTGAGCTGTTCTTGCTGTTCCAGTCCTTATGCCCTGAAGGATTCTCCATCTACTATCTAATCTTGTCTCTTCCTTCGTGGGTCCCACTTCCTCCCAGAGAGAGGCAGGTTTTATGTTCAAAAGTGTGATTGCATTGCTCTTCTCTTCTCTCTTCTCTTCCCACCATGATAAGTAATACAACTTTCCACTGAGCTCCTTGGCCAAGGTTAAATGCCTTTTCTCTGGGTAGGGCTCTCTCTCTGGGTTTTGGTGAGACTGCATCAGAGGCCGGTGCCCTGGGAGGGGAGGCTGAGTAATGGCTCAGAACTTGGCTGTGGGTTTGTTATGATTGGATTGTGCGTTGGGTGGGTCAGACAGTTACCTCCTTTCTTGAACACCCCTGTGGCCTTGCCACCACCTGAGACATTGTGTTCTCTGCCCTCCGAACTAAAAATACCCCTGTGTGAACCTTTTGAGAAGGCTGGCCTGGTGTGGGGGCCGAGGGTGGCCCTGTTGCTAACCACAGAGCAGAGTTTTCAGTGTACCTGACTGGCAGCACCCACATCATTAGCATTGGGCCCTGACCAGCTGAGCTCATCAGCCACAGGACTGAAAAGTGCAGTCCCATGGTGCAGGCTGAAATGAGTAAACTAACCTCTGGAAGCCTTTGGTGAACAGTGTTCTCTGCCAGCATAACTGAAACCACACACCTAATGGGAATCTCGTGTGTTAACCAGACTCGTCTGCCTCCCTCTGTGCGTAGCTAAGGAGGCATGAAATCTGCTTTGTGTAGGCCCGCTGGTCTTTGCTCCCAGGAAAAGCAGGCTAGAAGGTGGTTGTTTGGACTCTGGGATGGTTTTGGTTTTTCTCTTTGTTGGGGAGATATACATATACATATACATATATATATTTTTTTTTTTTCCAGTGGCAGCTGCAATTGATTACATAGTATATAATAAATTATGCCATGCATAAGGATTATTGATCGATTCTTTTTATTTCTCTTTTTTTTTTAAAGATTTTATTTATTTATTTGAGAGAGAGAATGAGAGAGAGAGAGAGAGAGCACATGAGATGGGGGA
>NW_027882309.1:0-13070 GCF_054177405.1 Leptonychotes weddellii | reverse complement strand
TGTCACATACAGGGCGCCTGGGTGGCTCAGTTGTTAAGCGTCTGCCTTCGGCTCAGGTCATGATCCCGGGTCCTGGGATTGAGCCCCGCATCGGGCTCCCTGCTCTGCGGGAAGCCTGCTTCTCCCTCCCCACTCCCCCTGCTTGTGTTCCCTCTCTCGCTGTGTCTCTCTCTGTCAAATAAATATGACCTTGTCCAAAAAAAAAATGTTTGTGGGCGCCTGGGTGGCTCAGTTGGTTAAGCGACTGCCTTCGGCTCAGGTCATGATCCTGGAGTCCCGGGATCGAGTCCCGCATCAGGCTCCCTGCTCGGCAGGGAGTCTGCTTCTCCCTCTGATCCTCCTCACTCTCATGCTCTCTGTCTCTCATTCTCTCTGTCTCAAATAAATAAATAAAATCTTTAAAAATAAAAAAAAATAAAAAAGAAAACGTTATTTCTAAAAAAAAAAAAAAAGTTTGTCACATAAAAAAAATACACCGATGAAATAGTCAATTTATATTCTCGATATACATAAACCCTATATAAAATATTATGTGCACACTATTCTTGTCTTACCAAAATTTCTTTAATCATTTAAGTCTTGCATCTTCTCTGCATTGCTCCCCTGGCAAATACATGAACACGTGCCTAACACTCCCGAAGTAACCATTAGCTGATACAGATTACATTCGTAGGGACAAGCACAGTGTAGAAGTATATATACCAGGTGACAGCTGTCCATAATGGGGGGGGGGGCACAAAACACTGAATCTTGGAACTATTTTGGATTATGTATTTTAAAACCTTAAAGACATATCATGTTCCCACTAAAATACATTTTAAAAGCTATGTGAGTATATCTGATGACAAAAGAAAAAACTCCCGGCAGAGAAATAGCACTAAAGCATATAATCCGGGCCGTCCACCTCTAACTCCAGAGCCAGCTTAGCCCAGCTAGTTCGGGCGCTGAGCATGTCTACTAAGTTGTCACCCGGCTCTCACTGCTTGTTCAGCAGGTGAAGGGCGTCGCTAACACTATATGGACTAGTGGAGCGCCGAGACATTTGAGAAGGAAAGGTTAAAGGATTTTTCTTAACAGCCATAAGGTCCTAGTCCCAGAAGAGCCACTTCAGAGGATTTCTGTGCCTCTCTTACTGAGAGAATCTAAACAGTAGAAAAGGAACCATAGGTTTCTTTATGTAGTAACAACATCTGTTTGAATGTTTTTTATTTTGGCAACAACACTATCCAGATTTTGGGACAGGAGGGAAGAAAGCAGAAAACAGCAGAATCCCTAAAAGATACTAAAAATCAATATCAAGTGAATGGCATTTGCTCATGCAGAAGTAACACATCGTAAGAACTGGTTACGAAAGTGCTGGGAGGTAAGAGAAGCCTTAAAAATGTGTTTTGACTCAGCGACTATATCATTACTGGTTTATCCTAAGGAAGTAATCAGAGAACTACACAGGTACACATAAGGATATCCAGTTATTTATGTTGGCAAAAAGTCAGAAATGAGATTAAATAGAAACAATGTCATCAGAATAAATTAGGTAGCCCTGTCATAAAATTACTGTAACATCCTCACTCTACATTCCAGTCACTGGGCTTGGAAACTGTATTTGCCTTCTTCATTGCAACCACTGAACAGTAAGGACTGATTAAAGGTATACTGAGAAAATTCACTACCATGTTGCCATTAACGTATTACTAAGAAGAAAGCAATTTAAAGAATAGGAGCCTATTTTAAAGTAGCTATGGAATTACATTTCGTACACATACACATAACCTTTTCTAAAGTGCCTTTTTTAGGTGTTGGTTTGTGGGTGGTTTTCCTCCAGTTCTCTTCTTCAAGGGTAACAGTGTTAAAAAGATGACTATTAGAGGGGTGGCCTGGGTGGCTCAGTCGTTAAGCAACTGACTTCGGCTCAGATCATGATCCCAGGGTCCTGGGATCGAGTCCCGCACTGGGCTCCCTGCTCTGCGGGAAGCCTGCTTCTCCCTCTCCCACCCACTCCCTGTTTGTGTTCCACTCTCTCACTGTCTCTCTCTAAAAAAAAAAAAAAAAAATCTTAAAAATAAAAAAAAGATGACTACTAGAGATTAAAGGAGTATTTTTTTTTTGCTTTTGCAAAGAGCCCAAGAAACGGTCTTAAAAAAAAAAAAATCAAAAAAATTTAAAAGACTATGAGTTGTTTGGGGTGTAGTTTTTATTTCCCAGGCTCTAAAATTAATTTTCAACGATTCCTAAGCCTCTTATACCTGGTAAAAATCATTATTCAATATCATTAATTAGTGACAGCATTAAGCTTGTTTGATGTTAGTTTCCAATGGCTATTCAACAAACAGGAGAAAAGTGACAAATTTACAAAGGGCTCTGACTTCTGGAAAGATGCCAGCTTAACAACAGTGGAAACTAGTTACTTAGAGCAGAGCACTGCGTCTGCCATTGGTCCAGGTGGGACCACTGGGTTTACTGATTTTAACTATATGATATACTAAGCACTCAATACTTAGTTCCTTTTAATGCTCTTCCCTAAAAGAAATGGAAGTAATATTACTTTAGGCTAGTGGGAATGAATCAAAATCCAATTAGTTACTCTGAAAGCATCCTGTTCGAAGATTTCTTTTCTTTCTGGAGTATCTGTAAGTAATCCTGAGCTTTGGACAAAGAAGGAACCTGTTAAATACAATGGCTTCAGGCACCTCCCTAATAAACCCTCTACATTCTAATCAGTCCTTGCAACTTGTGCTGGCTACTGCAGTTTTCCTCCAACACAAGTTAAGAGGCTGCTGCTTGGTAGGAGAATTAGCAGCCAGAGGGCACTGTAAAGGGCAGGTAGGGAGATTCATCAAGACAGGGCAATGGATTATGCAGCAAGCCTCACAGAGGCTGCTCCGGAGCAGGTAACTCTTCCTAGTCTGGAAGACAAAGAAATTTTTTAAAAGCCCACCTCACAACAACATGAAATCAAAATCATGAAGTATAAAATCATTTTTAAGTTACCCTTCTTCGCTTGAGAAATTACTTTAACATGGCCAACTTGTTTAAAATTCCTTAGAATGACCAATTAATATATTGTATTAATTTAGGAATGCTCCCCCCTCCCCTGTGACTTTCAGGAAACACTGGGAGATAAAGTGAATGGATGAAGGGGGAATGACAGGGAAGAGATGAATGAGAAATTCTCCCTATGTATGAAGAACTAAAATTTTTTGGTTGGAGAAACAGAGTGGGTGGTCAAGTACAGTAAGAAGTACAAACACTTTCTTTTTTTTTTTTTTTTTAAGATTTTTAATTTATTTACTTGACAGAGAGAGACACAGCCAGAGAGGGAACAGAAGCAGGGGGAGTGGGAGAGGGAGAAGCAGGCTTCCCTCAGAGCAGGGAGCCTGATGCGGGGTTTGATCCCAGGACCCTGGGATCATGACCCGAGCCGAAGGCAGATGCTCAATGACTGAGCCACCCCAGGCGCCCCGTACAAACACTTTCATCATAGTTATTTTGCAGGTAAGTTCTCAACCATTACTCGTTTGTAATAAGTAACATACCTCAGTCCAAGCTGCAACTAATACTCAAGTCAAGATGATAATCCAGAATAAATTCTATTTTATGCAGCATGTCCTATACTTAAAAATTGCTGTGCCAAGCTTGTGAGGTCCTCAAATAAGACAAAATATCTGGAAGACTCCAAAAGGAACCAAAGCCACTGGCAGTATTAAAAGAAAAGAAAATTACTAATACTCATTTTCACTACTATTTTCTGAAGAAACAAAAAATCAGCTCCTTTCCTAAACCCCCTACCACCCAACCTCCCTAAAAATGCGCCGCCACTAAAAAGTATCAGGTGCATGATGATCATAAAAATGCAGCTCTCGGGCGCCTAGGTGGCTCAGTCGGTTAAGCTTCTGCCTTCAGCTCAGGTCACGATCCCAGGGTCCTGGGATCGAGTCCCGCATCGGGCTCCCTGCTTAGCGGGGAGTCTGCTTCTCCCTCTGCCTGCCGCTCCCCCTGCTTGTGCTCTCTCTGTGTCAAATAAATAAATATTAAAAAAAAAAATGCAGCTCTCAAAAACAGGGTAGATCTTACAGTGGATGCGTCCACCAGCACATGAGAAGCATTTCTTCCTTTTTTTTTTTTTTTAAGATTTTATTTTATTTATTTATCTGACAGAGACAGAGAGAGAGAGAGAGAGGTAGGGAGAGAGCGAGCGCGCAGAAGCAGGGAGGCAGAGGGAGAGGGAGAAGCAGGTTCCCCGCTGAGCTGAGCCCTATGTGGGGCTCGATCTTAGGACTCTGGGATCATGACCCGAGCCGAAGGCAGACGCTTAACCGACTGAGCCACCGAGGCGCCCAGAGAAGCATTTCAACCCACCTTCCTGACCTCATTCCCCAGCCCCACCCCCGTCCCCCAGTTGCCCTCCCACAGGTTGCTTGCTGGCCAGCATCACGGCTCGCCAGCACTTTCCAGACCCCCGCCCATGTCCAACACCTGCAGCCCTCTAGACTGAACTCGCCGCGGCGCTACCCTGAGGAAGTCCCGGGCCCCCCGAGCATCCACGAGACTGCCCAGGGCCTTCGGAAAGAGGCCCTGGAGCACAATACAGGCAGAAGGACAGCGAGGGCAGCACGACAGAGCAGCCAGCTGGGGGGATGTGGGGCGGACCGAGCCACAGCGGCCAGGCAGGACCGCCCCCGAGTGACACTCGTCACACCAGCCTCTAATGTTTAAAAGGAGAAAAAGCAGGAGACGCCGCGGGAGGGGAATGGGCGTGGGAGCCCGGCGGGCGCCGGGTAAAAGCACCCTCGGTGTCTGCGGCCCGGGGCGGGGGAAGGCCCGCGCCCCCGGGGCCTCCCCACACCACCAGGACTTCCTCCTCCGGGAGCCTGCGCTCCGGCCCGGGGGAGGGCGGGTAACCGGCCGGGGCGCCCGAGGGCGCGGGGTGGGGCAGCGGGGTCGGGGTGGGGGACGCGGGGTCCGGCCGGGACGCTCACCCGCCGGCGAAGAGGTGAAGCAGGGTGTTCTCCTTCTGCTGAGTGCCCGTCGCCATGGCCGCGCCGGCTCCGCGGCCCGCCGCCGCCGGGCGCCGCGAGCACGAGGTCGCTCGAGGGATGCGCGAGAAGGCCCGCTCGGCTCGCCCGGCTGCCCTCACGCGGCTGCCGGCTCCGCCTCCATGCGCGCGCGCCCCGACACCCTGCGCCCTCGCACGGCGCCCTCCCCACCGTGGCCGCCGGCGTCTCACCGGCCTCTGCGGCGCTAGCCCAGCACCAGCCGGAGCCCGGCGCGCGGCCGTCACGTGGCGGGGGCCGGGCCGTGTCGTCACGCGGCTGCGCGAGTCCCGGGCTGCACGCGGCGGGGGTGTGGGCCCGGATCTCGCGCGCCCATTGGCCGGCGTTGGACGTGGGCGGGGCGACTGCGCCGCCTGGGCGGGCGCCTGCTCGGAGCGCCCGGCTGGGCGGGGCCGGCCTGGGCCAATGCGCCGGGAGTGAGATCCGGCCGAAGCTGCCTGGTCCCCGTCCCGATGCGGAGAAACCCGGCTTGCCAAAACGTAGGGAGACCCAGGGCCTGGACTTGCCTCCCATTTTCTAGCCTATTTTTAGTTCAGTTTAGTTTTTGTGATACGATGTACCAAAAGGTGTCGAAATTACATATTACATCTCACAGCTCTGTATTCAACATCCAGCTTAGGGAAAACACATGATCAGAACAGCCTAGACCTCGCCCCCAGTGTACCCCTAGTATAATGTTGTGTATTTTTTATTCTTCTGTGATTCTGCAAAAGCGCGTTTGGTCTATCCTTCCTGATCATCTGCTGCCCAGACTTCTGAGTTCCAAGCTTCTATAGTCAAGCTGCTTCTCCACTTGCATGTCCTTGGGTCACTGTCAAACTCAGCCTGGCATCTTACCTCCAGGTCTGACACGCAGGCCTTCCCTGGCCACCCTGTAGCACACTATCACATGATTCCACTTAATTTCCTCATATAGGCTCCGGCAGTTACTCTGTTGATTTATTCCTTTAAGCTGACCTTTTACCCCCAGAGTGTAAGCTTCAGGAGAGCGGGGATCTTGTTTCTTTTATTTCTCGTTCCTGGCAAGGTACCTGCCGCTAGTGATGCCCGAGAAAGTAATGAATAAATGTCCCAAACTAAACTCATCTCACCATTCTTCCCCTCCCCCACACCTGTCCGGCCTGTTGTATTTCCTGTCGAGGTGGTGACACCACCATCTGCACAGCCACTAACACCAGAAACTTTCCTGTTACCGTGGACTCCGCCCCCCCCCCCTTTTTCTCAGCAGCCCATCACTCACCTGGCACTTCCATTTCCTGAAATTCTCCCAAAGCCATCTCCTTCTCTGTGTTCCTGTCCTTACTGCTGCTGGTAGTTTTCATGCCTCTCACCTACTTTGTAGCAAAAAATTTGCCTGCTCGGGGCGCCTGGGTGGCTCAGTCGTTAAGCGTCTGCCTTCGGCTCAGGTCATGATCCCAGGGTCCTGGGATGGAGCCCCACATCGGGCTCCCTGCGCTGCGGGAAGCCTGCTTCTCCCTCTCCCACTCCCCCTGCTTGTGTTCCTTCTCTCGCTATCTCTCTCTGTCAAATAAATAAATCTTTAAAAAAATAAAAATAAAAACCTTTCCTTTAAAAAAAAAAAAATCTGCCTGCTCTCACAGGTCACCCCTTAGTCTGTCATCCCCCACTCCCATCCCCCTCCTGAGGCACAAGATACAGAATATACCAGCCCTGTGTTTTCAGTCTCCAGAGCTGCTAAAAGCAGTACCTTGACCAGACCAAGTTGCTAGATGTCCAGTGTGTAAACACAAAGAGAGCTTAAGCAGAAGGGAAATTGTGTGCAAACACAAGAGCTAGGTATTTGATTGCTGGGACTCTTTAAAAACAGCTCTTAGGAGCAGTCATCCAAAACACAAACACAGTGAATACTCCATATTAAAACCATTACTCCCAGGCTCAGAAAGGGGGAAAAGCACACTAGTGCTCCACGATATGGGAAAAAAGAGAAAAGGAAGGGAAGAAGACAAACAGGAAGGGGAAAAAAAAGTGAGTTTCTTTGTGTTTCCTAGATCTCCCAAATCCCTTGCTTTAGCTGCTGATGCAGTCAGCGTTGGTCTTAACTGAAGATAATTTATAAGGCATGAATAGAAGGCAGGAGAGAGTAACGGGACCCCGTTAATCAGGAGGGAACCTCTCCCATATCTGGGCAGGGTTCTAACCCAAGGAGATGCCATGGAGGTCTGAGGGTGGGACACAGGCTTGTAATGCCAAGGCAGCATCCAACCTCTTGCCTGCTTTTGCTAAGCTAGTCTGGGCTGTGCTGGACACAAGAACAAGCCTCCCCACCTCCTTGTTAATAGTAACGCTGCCTTCATGTTAAGAGTTTTTCCAAGGTCTTTCACATATATTATCTCGCTGGACACTCACAATGTTTGGCAGACCTGTTGTTTTCGTTCCCGTTTCATGGATAAGCAGGACAAATTTGCCCAAGGTCACACAGCTAGTTAGCCGCTGATGCAATGATCTTTCATGCCTCTGTGCTTTGGAACATGCTGTTGCCTAGGATGCCCCCTTCCTCTGTTGGACCTCCTCTGAAACCACCTCAACAATTAGCTTCTCTGTAAAGCCAGGGAGCAGCACCAGCATTCATTCCCTGGCATATGTGTTGGTGGGAGTGAAGACTGGGACAACATCTTCAGAGGGAAGTCTGGACATTTTGCCAAAATGTTGAAATGGGCACATCCTTTGACTCCCACATGGAGGAAGATGTTTGATTGATTAATTCATTTATTCAACACATATTTATTGAGCATTTGTTCTGTTTAAGGTTGTTTTCTAGGCTCTGGGGGTACATCAGGGATTAAAATGGATAAAAATCCTTATTGAAACAGTAGCACTCAAATCCAGCGACATATATAAAGGATTATACATCATGACCAAACAAGATACGTCCCAGGAATGAGATTGGTTTAACATTTGAAAGTCAATCAATATAATTCAGCATACGAACAGAATAAAAAAAGAAAAACCAGATGATCAGGTCAACAGATGCAGAAAAACATTTGAGAAAGCTGAATACCCATTCCTGAAAAAAAACTCAGCAAACCAGGATTAAGAAGGAATTCCTCTACCTGATAAAGGGTGTCTATAATAAAGCTATCCCTAACATCATACTTGGTGGTAAAAGATTGTTTGCCTACCTCCCTAAGATCAGCAGCAAGAAAAGATGTCTGCTCTTACCACTTATTCAGTGTGGTACTAGAGGTCCCAGTCAGTGCAATAAGGCAAGAAAAATAAATACAAGATATAAAGATCAGAAAGGAAGAAGGAAACCTATCTTTAGTTATAGACGATGTCATAGTTTACTAGGCAATCCTAAGGAATCTACGTAACAAGTACTAGAACTAGTTAGTGAATTTAGTAAGATCGTAAGAGACAAGGTCCATATACAAGAAAGAAAGAACTTTTGCTAGCTGCAAACGGTTTCATATTGAAACTTTTATTTTTTATTTTTTTATTATTTTTTTCAACATGAAATTTTTTAAAAATTCTATTTACCACAGCATCTGAACAACGGCAACAATCACAAAGAAGCCAGACATAAAGGAATACATAATTCCATTTATATGAAAATCTAGAAAAGGCAAAACTGTACATTAGTGTGACAGCGAGCACATCAGGTGATGCCTGGGGCTGAGGCTAGGAATGGGACGGGGATTGACTGCAAAGAGGCCAGAAGAACTTCTTAGAGTGATGAAAACGTTCTCTATCCTGATCAGGGTATAGGTATTTGTCAAAATTCAGTAAAATAGGTGCATTTTATTGTATGTAAATTATGTCTCAAGAAAGTTGACTGGCAAGGAAAAAAGCAAAGCAGACTACATGTATAAATATATGTACAACATATCAAGTTTAGGGGTGAGGAAGGGTGCAGACAGATGGTTATACAAGCAGACCCATTTAGATGGTACCCCATTTAAGCCATCACTCCCAGACTTGGTAGGTGAGGGAGGAGAGGCTTGTTTGGGTTTTTTGCAACTGTTTGAATTTTGAAGGGCCTGAGGCTTCCTGCTGACCTGTTGCTGGTTTCTTCTTGCTTTCTTCCTCTGATTATTGGCTGTCAAACCTCTAATTGCTTCTTTAATCCTTGTTTTTCTGCAAAGCTTCCAGCTGCCTGCCAGCTACTGGGAAAACACCTCCTCCCACTGCACCCCCAAGGGCTGGGATTTCAGATCTTTGCAGGGAATTGTAAGGAGCATTTCAGTTTTTCATTGAGCCTAACTCTGGGAACAGGGCTGGTTTCTCTCCTGAGAGGCCTCATCTAGAATGAGCTGATGTTCAGGGCCTCTGTCTGCCCAGGGGGTATGGTTGGGGGGCAAAGGACAAATGCCCAGCAGGCTGCTGCCTTCCCTCCTTTCGTTTCTCCTGAAGAGATCCAGCCTGAGCCAAGTTTCTGCCACAGTCCAAGTGAGACTGTAACCCAGCCTTCTCGCTAATGAAAGGCCTGTGTTGTCCCTGCTCCTGCAAGGCTCAGCCACGGCCAGTGAGTTGCCCTCTTTAGGTCCGCCAGGCTGGAACCTGTTTGTCCAAACTCTTTGTACGCCCGTCGTCCCTGCCCCCATGTTTCCCTGTTCATTTCTTAGAAGAAATGCACTGTGGGGGAGGAAAAATAAATTTACTTCTACCCTTCTAGGTTCTTGGCTGAGACACTCCCTGTATTCAAAGAGAGATTAACAGGAGAAAAACAATTTAATTGAATTTCATATGTACAGGGCCCCAAAGATATCAGACCCAGGGAAGTGACCCAAGCAGGTAGGTTTTATACCTTGTGGACAAGGAAACAATAAAATTTGTGAAGGACTGACAGGACAAAGGGGTTCGGGCTTGGGGTAGAAACTGGGGAGGAAGTACCAAGCTTTGTTTATATGGCTTTCTCAGCCCAGAATTCCCGTCTCTGGCGATAAGGATGTCTTTCTTTCTCCTGGTACAGGGAGGGTAACTTTCACATGAGAGATTATTTCCTGCTTTCAGGGGGACACAGGAGGGTCAGAGTGTCCTTCATGTACCAGCTGCTTCTTAAGTAACTTTAATTCTAAATAATCAACATGCCAAAGTGGCATATTTTAGGGCGACCTGTTCTGAGCCCCATCAGCATCTTCGGTATAATGTCAACTCCAGTACATTTTGAATAACGCTTGGAGCTTGAGGGAGACTGGATATTACCTTATGGCATTTGTAACCGGACTACCTGACTGGTCAGGCAGGCCCTGCCCTTCTTCCTCCCTTGTCCTTCCCTCCCACACTTCCCTGTGTCCCAGCTTCTGAGCGGCAGTAGAGCATGGTGCCAAACTACCAAGTGACTTCATCTCTCCATTCCAGTTATGGTACATACTGCGGAGTGGAGATGAATCATAATAATTCTGCTAATTCTGAATGTGTGCCGGACACTGCTCTCTATCCTGCGAGGACTCTTTAAGTTGGAGCCATAACTTCATTCAAACAGCAGGCCTGGCTAGGAAGTGGCAGAGCTGGGATTTGAACAGAGGAAGTGCCGTGGTGGGAGGGCAGGGGCTTAACCACCCAGCTACAAGGTCTGAGGCAGGACACAGGAAGGGCTCAGAGCCCTGTCTGCGGTCAGGACTGAGCACACAGATGTTATTACCAGGACTCGTACTCATACCTGTTTGCAGCCATTGAAATGCACCGGAAGCCTTGTTTCCAATATGGAAGAGCAGAGTGGGCTGGCAAGAAAGAGGTTAAGGAGCTGTCTAATCCTAAAACAAGAGAGAACTGTCATTTATTGAGCATCTGCTGTATGCCAGCCTCCTGTGAAGGATATATAAACACAACCCCTTTTCCCAAACCCCTGGAGGTTGTGTTTCACAAGTCAGAGCTGTTCTGATGATATCAGAGAAGTCAGAGGACGCATATATGCTAGAGGCCACCCCCAGGGCAGCACTCACTCTTCCAGCACAAAACAGTTTTGAACAGTTACACTCTGTGGGATTTAAAAGCACTCTGTGAACAGCCTCATGGTCAGGCAAGGTCAGGATTTGCCACCAAACGAGGCGGAGCCAGGTCGGGTTCTGCTGCCCAGGGAGCTAGCTTCCAGTCTTCGGGGCTTTTTGGATTTTGGAGTTGTGGATGAGGGACTGGGAGGGTGCCGTTTCATTTCATCCTCCAGCAAGCCTGGGAGGCAGAGCATTCGCCAGGCCAGTGCCATGGGCTCTTGTTATGCCCCTTTCGCAGATGAGCAGACTGAGCTTCGGAGAGGCTAAGTCAGCTAACTACCCCAGCCTGCAGAATGCGAGTGCTCCTCCGCCAAGCTGAGGCCGAGGTGAGCATGCCCACCCTAAAGTCAGGTCTTGGGGGTTCAGTCCCAGAGCCTTGACCAGTCAGCCTCTCCGAGCATCTCTTTCCCCAAATGCAAAAGGACAGGACAGTAATACTACCTGCCCCACGGGTTGTGGTAAGGATTAGGTAAGGTCCTTGTGCCTGCAGTAAACCTAAGCTTTGTTATTGGCATGCTTTCAGCTCCGTATGAGGTGAAGCCGCATTACTGAGGGGGGCTGGCTGGCAGTTGGGAAATGCTATGGTGCCAGAATCCTTTGAGGACCCTCAGCAGAGGAAGTGGGGTCTGGGTTCTTGTCCACAGAGTGTGGCCCTCAGCCCGACAGCACTGAATCCTGAGGGATGCTGGGCCGGGAGCATCTACATGGATGTGGCCGACCCACAGGGAGAGGCAACGGTGACTGGACCCACAGTGTGTGTGTGTGGGGGGGGGACAGAGCAGGAGAAAGAAACAGGGTTGATACACCTCCCTTCATTCATTGATTCACATGAGCAGTACCGATTTGGCCCCCGCTCTGTTGCAAACCTGAGTATGACATGGCGCATCCATGGTGGGTGGGCCTCACAGAGTCCTGCCTGCCTGGGGCTGCCGTCTTGTAGAAAAGAAAATGCCGAGTGGGGGAGAGCTCTTTTTCTCGGGGCGGCTTCACCCCAGTTGCACCTGACAGTACTTTGAGAAATAACAGCTCTCTCTGGCCTCCTGGAAGACAACACAGGAGTTGGTAGACAAAGGACGCAGAACAGGGCTGGGAGTCCCAGCAGCTCAGGGCAGACACGCAGATGGACACGGGTCCCCACCTGGGTCCCCATACTGCCATGGAAGCAGAGCGGTTCAGGCTTGGATGGGTCACTTTTTTTTTTTTTTTTAAAGATTTTATTTATTTATTTGACAGAGAGAGACACAGCGAGAGAGGGAACACAAGCAGGGGGGAGTGGGAGAGGGAGAAGCAGGCTCCCCACGGAGCAGGGAGCCCGATGCGGGGCTCGATCCCAGGACCCTGGGATCGCGACCTGAGCCGAAGGCAGATGCTTAACGACTGAGCCACCCAGGTGCCCCTGGATGGGTCACTTTTCAGTGGGCCTTTTTCTGGGCCTGCTTGCCCGGGGAGGCAGAACCAGGGCACCCTTCAGAGTGTTGAAGGGGTAATATGCCAACAAGCCCCAGGGGTTTGAGGAATTCATTAGCTCCTGGAAACTCTCCCACGGTCACTGTCGTCCCTGGGGAGCCGGCTCTGGTTGCAGGCCTGACATCGCCATGGTCTAAGTAGGGCAGAGCCGGGATGCAGCTGCCCCGGGCCCAGGTCAAGGGAAGGGGACAGGTCGGCAAAAGGGATCCAGAAGTCTAGCTAACCTTTAGAGAGTACCTGTGCTCATATTAACTCAGCCAACCGTTTCAACCCTGTCAGGTGGAGACTACTAATATTGTCCCCATTTTACAGAGGAGGCACAGAGGATTTGAACCAGTGTGGTTTGGCTCCGGAGTCTGTGCTCCAACTTCCTCCCAGGCGGATTAGAGGCTCTACGCAGAATGCATCCCGGACTTTCTTACCTCTGACGTTCACGTTAAGCTGATCTGTGAGCCACCTTCCCCAGGGATCACTCCCCTTTGTGCTGAGGTGTAAACCTGTTACCAGTGAGGGAGGAGGGAGGCAGGGGCGAGAGAGGAGGGCAGGCTGGGTTCTCATTACCGCAGGGCTTAGCCTGCCCTGGCCGGCCGTCCACATCAAA
>NW_027882308.1:0-245 GCF_054177405.1 Leptonychotes weddellii | reverse complement strand
TTTAGTACCCTGAATATGTCTTGCCAGGCCTTTCTGGCTTGCCAGATCTCTGTGGATAGGTCTGATGTTATTCTGATGTTCCTCCCTCTGTACGTAAGGAATCTCTTCCCCCTAACTGCTCTTAAGATGGTTTCCTTGGTTCTAAGGTTTACGAGTTTTGGCATGTTTTCCTTGATCTTGGGAGGGGTCCTCTCTGCCTCTAGGATACGAGTGTTTGTTTCATTCCCCAGATTAGGGAAGTTCTC
>NW_027882307.1:0-245 GCF_054177405.1 Leptonychotes weddellii | reverse complement strand
CTTGAATAGGAAGAGGCTGCTGTGGCTTGAGAACCTGAGGGGGTCATGCAGAGCGCGGCCTGGCACATGGAGGGGGGGCCCACGGCAGCTCATCCTGTGAGCGTCGCTGGTTTTAGCAGTCGGGCAGGTGCCCCCGGCTGGCCTCCGGGGGCTGTCACAAGCAGAGCAAGCCCCGCGCGGGACCGTGAGGCCCCCTCGCACCCGCTCACCTCTCCCGGAGCTCCACCCCTGCACCAAAGTGACTT
>NW_027882306.1:0-245 GCF_054177405.1 Leptonychotes weddellii | reverse complement strand
TTGTTCAAACCCATAGAATGTAAAACGCCAAGAGTGAACTCTAATGTAAACTATGACTTTGAGTGAGAATGATGTGTGTCATTGTAGGTCCACAGACTGTAATAAATGCCCCATGCTGGTTCTGGATATTGAGAGTGGGAGAGGTTGTGTGTGTGGTAGGGAGGCAGAGGGACATATGGGAACTCTGTACTTTCTGCCTTGTTTTGCTGTGAATCTAAAACTACTCTAAAAAATAAAGTCTACAG
>NW_027882305.1:0-245 GCF_054177405.1 Leptonychotes weddellii | reverse complement strand
TAATTGATGTATACCCATACACACACACGAAGATATCTGTGACATATATACTTTATTTTAAATAAGTTCATATTCTAGGTCAATACTATCCAATAGAAATTCCTGTGTTGCTGGAAATACTCTTTACTGGTGCTGTCTAATAGCCACAAGCTGCAGCTGACCACTGAGTAGGACAAATAATGGCTAGTGTGGCAAGAGGAACTGCATTTTTAATTTATTTTAATTTTTTAAAGCTTTGTTTATTT
>NW_027882304.1:0-245 GCF_054177405.1 Leptonychotes weddellii | reverse complement strand
AGGAAAGACAGGGGTAGCTCAAATGGAGAGAGTGAAACAATGTGGACAGAGGGGTGCACATCTGGGGCCCAGGGAGTCTGGCAAACCAGCTGAAGAGAAATATTGGGATTAGAGAAATTGATTTGCAAAGGAATGGTGAGGTCAGGCCATGAAGGGTCTCGAATACCCAGCAAAAGATTTTGAATTCTAGTTTATAAACCGTGGAGAGACACAGCCAGATAGTGAACAGGAGAATGATATGAGCA
>NW_027882303.1:0-245 GCF_054177405.1 Leptonychotes weddellii | reverse complement strand
ACTCTTCAGGGGGTGCCTGGGTGGCTCAGTCGTTAAGCGTCTGCCTTGGGCTCAGGTCATGGTCCCAGGGTCCTGGGATTGAGCTCCGCATCGAGCTCTCTGCTCGGCGGGAAGCCTGCTTCTTCCTCTCCCACTCCACCTGCTTGTGTTCCCTCTCTCGCTGTGTCTCTCTCTGTCAAATAAATAAAATCTTTAAAAAAAAAAACAAAACAGACTCTTCAATACAGTGAACAAACTGGTAGTTG
>NW_027882302.1:0-245 GCF_054177405.1 Leptonychotes weddellii | reverse complement strand
GCCAAGTTTTGGCCACCACAAAGTACTCAGGGTTGGGGGGGGGACAGTGATCCAGGTGGCTGTGCAAAGACCTCTAAGGGGAGAATACAGCTTTTGGAACAGAGCCCAACATGAGCTCAAGCTTGCAGATATTCAGTGAGAAATGAATACTCCACTTCTCCCTATTGACCTTGAATGAATGTGAAATAAACTACTTGGACTATCATAGACTGAACCCGTAGATATCCTAGTTTGGATGCAAAGAA
>NW_027882301.1:0-245 GCF_054177405.1 Leptonychotes weddellii | reverse complement strand
ATAAATTCCTAGAAAAATACAATAAAGCATACCAAGACTGAGTCAAGAAATACAAAGCCTTGGGATGCCTGGGTGGTTCAGTAGGTTAAGCATCTGCCTTCAGTTCAGGTCATGATCCCGGGGTCCTGGGATCGAGCCTGAGTCTTTGGGCTCTCTGCTCAGCAGGAGCCTGCTTCTTCCTCTCCCTGCTGTTCCCCCTACTTGTACTCTCTCTCTCCATCAAATAAATAAATAAAATCTTAAAA
>NW_027882300.1:0-245 GCF_054177405.1 Leptonychotes weddellii | reverse complement strand
TGTCTTCCCATTTTACAGATAAGACAACCGAGTCCCAGAAAGAGTAAGAGGTTCTTGATAGGAAGCAGATGTGGCATTTAAAGTTTTGTCTCCTGTTCAGTCTTCAGAAATGTTCCATTAAGGGCGCCTGGGTGGCTCAGTTGGTTAAGCGACTGCCTTCGGCTCAGGTCATGATCCTGGAGTCCCTGGATCGAGTCCCACATTGGGCTCCCTGCTCAGCGGGGAGTCTGCTTCTCCCTCTGACC
>NW_027882299.1:0-245 GCF_054177405.1 Leptonychotes weddellii | reverse complement strand
GACCAAAAGAATTACAGTTTTGAAAAAAAATCAAATGGATTTTGCGAAAAGATATTTTCTTTAAAATTGTATGTACTGATAAGATGGTTATTTAAGATATTATATATATCCAAATATATTACTCAGAAAGAGAAATATAGAGATAAGGATATTGAAAACCTGAGACATCTATCAGATTGACTGAGAAATTCAACAATTTATAGACATTCCTTAGCTGAAAACAGAAAATAAAACTGCCTGTTCAA
>NW_027882298.1:0-1672 GCF_054177405.1 Leptonychotes weddellii | reverse complement strand
CTGGTGGTGGGTGTTGAGGAGGGCACGTTCTGCATGGAGCACTGGGTGTTGTGCACGAACAATGAATCATGGAACACTTCATCTAGAACTAATGATGTAATGTATGGGGATTAACATAAGAATAAAAAAAAAAAAAAAAGATTTATTTGAGAGAGAGAGCACAAGCAGGGGAAGGGACAGAGGGAGAGGGAGAGAGAGAATCTCAAGCAGACTCCCCGCTGAGCATGGAGCCCAACACAGAGCTCAGTCCCAAGACCCTAAGATCATGACCTGAGCCGAAATCCAAAGTCGGACCCTTAACTGACTGAGCTACCCAAGCGCCCCCATGTTGATCCTTCTTAAATTATATCAGCTTTTTGATTTTACATGTTATAACTAATTTAAATTTTTGGCTTTTTAAAGAGACCATTTCAGTAAAGCATTATTTTATATATTTCTCTGGTTAATAATAGTTTATAATATATGCCTATTTATTTCATAATTTTATATTTTACTTGAGGTTTTCTAGGTTTATAATTTTTATATTTGACTTGTATGAAGTGTTTAGTCCTGCCGAATTTTTTTAAAGAATTCTGATATTTTCTTTTAAATAAATTCTAGATGATACATGTATTTCAGTTTCATTTCATTTATAATCAAAATAAACACCGAAGTACAGGAAACATCATTGTTTCTGGTATATGTAATGCCTGGCAGTGCTCAAACAGAGAGAGCATGTTGAGGAGGAGAAGAAACTATGACTCAAGAGACCTATATTTCAGGCTGAAACAGGACCTACAGAGGCCAGAAATAACGAATGGTACCCCCTTACCAGTATGTAATTAAAAATTAAAACAATACAGGGGCGCCTGGGTGGCTCAGTCGTTAAGCATCTGCCTTCGGCTCAGGTCATGATCCCAGGGTCCTGGGATCGAGCCCCGCATCGGGCCCCCTGCTCCGCGGGAAGCCTGCTTCTCCCTCTCCCACTCACCCTGCTTGTGTTCCCTCTCTCGCTATCTCTCTCTCTGTCAAATAAATAAATAAAATCTTAAAAAAAAAAAATTAAAACAATACTAAGTCATAACCTAAATCCAACAGAGTCCTTATTTTTCCCATGAGTCATAAATATCTTTTGTTACATATTTCATCCCCCCACCAACATATGATGTGTTGGTTCCCGAAGCATGGCGCATGCTCTATCTATCTACAGGGAGTCCAGTCCTCTCTAGCCTGTTCTGCTCCCGCTTCTTTTTTTTTCTTTTTTTCTTTTTCTTTTTTTTTTTTTTTTAAAGATTTTATTTATTTATTTGAGACAGAATGAGAGAGAGAGAGAGCACATGAGAGGGGGGAGGGTCAGAGGGAGAAGCAGACTCCCTGTTGAGCAGGAAGCCCGATGTGGGACTCGATCCCGGGACTCCAGGATCATGACCTGAGCTGAAGGCAGTCGCTTAACCAACTGAGCCACCCAGGCGCCCCTCTTTTTCTTTTTTTTTATTATGTTATGTTAATCACCATACATTACATCATTAGTTTTTGATGTAGTGTTCCATGATTCATTGCTTGCATATAAGACCCAGTGCTCCATGCAGAACGTGCCGGCCTCAATACCCATCACCAGGCTAACCCATCCTCCCACCCCCCTCCCCTCTAGAACCCTCAGTTTGTTTTTCAGAGTCCATCGTCTCTCATGGTT
>NW_027882297.1:0-245 GCF_054177405.1 Leptonychotes weddellii | reverse complement strand
CCAGCAGATATTTAAGAAGCCATTAAATACATGCAGAGAAAGATCCAGTGGCTAGGGAAGGGACTAAAGATAAAGGGATGATGGGACACCTGGGTGGCTCAGTCGTTAGGTGTCTGCCTTCGGCTCAGGTCATGGTCCCAGGGTCCTGGGATAGAGCCCCGCATCGGGCTCCCTGCTCAGCGGGAAGCCTGCTTCTCCCTCTCCCACTCCCCCTGCTTGTGTTCCCTCTCTCGCTGTGTCTCTCT
>NW_027882296.1:0-245 GCF_054177405.1 Leptonychotes weddellii | reverse complement strand
GTTTTAGAACGCTCACTCTTCCAGGTGAAAAACAGAAGGTTGAAGTATGATGGCAAGCTTGTAATCAACAAGCTAGTCAACACAAAAGAGAACTAGAAAAAAATGAACTGGAATAAATATCAGTGGTCTCTTCTTCTCTTTTTCTAAAATGCCACTTTTATAATAAAGAAAAATGACATGCAACTTAGTATTTTTTTTTTAAAGATTTTATTTATTTATTTGACAGAGAGAGAGATAGCGAGAGC
>NW_027882295.1:0-245 GCF_054177405.1 Leptonychotes weddellii | reverse complement strand
GTAAATGGTCTGACAGCAGGCTTTCATTTTATAGACAACATAGTTCAGCCATCAGCATCCGGGGCTCTCTGCAAGCTCTCTAAGGAGGAAGAAGGAAAACTCGAGGGGGCATGGTTCTTAAAGCTGTGAAAACTTCTCAGCCTACTATTACCAAGCTCCAACCAAAATATCGAGAACATGATTTTTCTTTTTTTTTTTTTTAAAGATTTTATTTATTTATTTGACAGAGACACAGCGAGAGAGGG
>NW_027882294.1:0-245 GCF_054177405.1 Leptonychotes weddellii | reverse complement strand
ACTGAACTGTCTAACCAAAAGTTGAGAAGAAAGCATTTTTGTTGTTTTTAACTCTTGTTAAAAATTATTTTTAAATTCTCAAGACAAGGCAAGATGGCGGAGGAGTACGAGACCTGGATTTCGTCTCCTCTCAGGAATTCAGCTGGATAGGGATCAAACCATTCTGAACACCTACAAACTCAACAGGAGATCGAAGAAAAGAAGAGCAGCAACTCTCTCATCAGAAAAGCGACCACTTTCTGGAA
>NW_027882293.1:0-245 GCF_054177405.1 Leptonychotes weddellii | reverse complement strand
ATTCTGAATAAAATATTAGCAAACAGAAATGGCAGTCGATTAAAAGAATCAAGTGGAGATCACTCAAGAATGCAATAGTAGTTCAATATTAAGAAATCTGTTAATATAAATCACCACTTTAATAAGTTAATCACCGATCATTTGTTGATCCGAATAAATGCTAAAATGTGATCCTGATTTTTTTTATTTTATTTTTTTTTATTTTTTATTCTTATGTTAATCCCCATACATTACATCATTAGTTT
>NW_027882292.1:0-245 GCF_054177405.1 Leptonychotes weddellii | reverse complement strand
TCCGACTCTACATGGTGAAGTAATGTACTCTGTGAACACCTAAAAATGATTTTTCCCTTGTCATTCGGGTTCATATAATTGAAATGGAAAATGTGCTGGGGACTTACGGTTAGGAACAAGAGGCAATTTTCATTTGTAATGTTATGCTAATTCAGGAGGATTTGTCAGTGTCAGAATTCAGGAACTCATCATCAGGTTACGAACAAGAATAGTTTCTGAAGTTCTGCTCAGAGGCAAATGATGGC
>NW_027882291.1:0-245 GCF_054177405.1 Leptonychotes weddellii | reverse complement strand
CATGCTTTGCATGATGTATCAGTTTACCAGGGCTGCTATAATGAAGGACCACAAGCCGGGCAACTCAAACGACGCAGCGTCTCCCAGTTTCTGGAGGATAGAAGTTCAAGATCAAGGTGTCTGAGCGTAGGTTTCCTCTGAGGGCTGAGAGGGGAAATCTTTCTGTGACTCCATCCTACTTTCTGGTGGTTTTTTGACAATCTGTGGTGTTCTCTGACTGACTCGTAGATCTCTGCTTTCATCTT
>NW_027882290.1:0-245 GCF_054177405.1 Leptonychotes weddellii | reverse complement strand
ACCATGCGCCTAGTTAACAAAACCAAACCCTAAACCTGCACTTCCTCCTAAACTCGCCCTCGACTGAGGCAGTCTCCACACTGCCACGAGATTGACGTGTTCGAGCTCCCATACAGTAACCATAATCCTAATGTTGCCTTGAGCAATGACTGTGCCCAAAATCTAGCCTGAGGGAGCACAGCATTTGGTTCACATCACCGAAGCCAGAGCATCAGTCGGGAACGCAGTAGGACATCGTACCACAC
>NW_027882289.1:0-245 GCF_054177405.1 Leptonychotes weddellii | reverse complement strand
TCCAACCAGCCAGACACCCCCTGAGAACAGTGTGCACACCAGACCGAGACTGTGTGCAGGAAAACTGTCACCTGAAAGGAGAGTTAGAATGCATAGCTGGTCTTGCTGAGCAGTCTTGTCTTGCTGAGCCATTTGTAGATGAGCATTCCTCATATCTGCACACACAGAAGTCAGTGCTGACTACGGGGGAGGACCGAGCTTCTCTCTCTGTTTATGAGCAATTTTCCTGCACAATAGCCTCTCAC
>NW_027882288.1:0-245 GCF_054177405.1 Leptonychotes weddellii | reverse complement strand
TCCGACTCTACATGGTGAAGTAATGTACTCTGTGAACACCTAAAACTGATTTTTCCCTTGTCATTCGGGTTCATATAATTGAAATGGAAAATGTGCTGGGGACTTACGGTTAGGAACAAGAGGCAATTTTCATTTGTAATGTTATGCTAATTCAGGAGGATTTGTCAGTGTCAGAATTCAGGAACTCATCATCAGGTTACGAACAAGAATAGTTTCTGAAGTTCTGCTCAGAGGCAAATGATGGC
>NW_027882287.1:0-1672 GCF_054177405.1 Leptonychotes weddellii | reverse complement strand
TGATAAGCATATATATACTAAAAGACTTCTACTTTTAAAATATTAATTTTCTACTTTTACTGAGAAATAATTGATATATATTACTGTGTGAGTTTAAGGCATAAAAATATTATTAAGGTTGCCATATAGTTCATAAATTTTTAACAGTTCCTTGGACATAAAAATATATCTACCTTCTGTCAGTAATACGAGGTTCTAAATGTATCTAGCAAATCAACTTTATTTATTGTGTTATTCAATTTCTCTATCCTTTCACTTACTTTTATCTCTATTAGTTTTGTCCAAATTTGAAGGAAATATATATTATAGTTGTATTTTTATCAAGTTCTCCTCACATTTATAATAGGCTTTGCCTTGATGTTTTCTTGCCAAATTATTTGTGGCCTACAAGATTCAAATGGCTATGTTTTCATATCTTTTTTCATAATCTAACGTCTCCTTTTATCCTGTTTAGTTCTATTAACTTTGAAAGCCACTTTGTGTGATATTAATGCTTCAACTTCTGCCTTCTTCCTGTTTGAATGTGCCTAGAAACTCTTTGCCAACTCTTTTATTTTCAATCCATAGTACTTTGGTTTAAATATTTTTCAAGTAAACAGCTTATAGCTTTTTTTAAACCCAATCTGTCTTTTAGATTTTTTATTATCTGTAGGTTTAGTTTGTTATAATCTGGATGCAATGATGACCTGCAGTTAATGAGCTCAAAGTGCTGAAACTTTCTTGGTGCACAGTAGAAAGAAGTCTAAAGTCTGATGGATGTGGATATATCAGGATGGATCTTTTATAAGTAACATGCTCAGCCTGTAACTATGCCTTAAAAAGTCCAGAGAACACTCTTCACAAAGACATTAAGAAATTTATTAGTGATGAAAAGCTTGGTGTTGTGTCAGTGGTCTAATTGGTCAGAAGGTCTAAAGAAAAAAAATAGGTAGCCTATATTATTTTAATATACTGTAGTATAAATTTATAGACCTGTCCTCTCATTATTAATTTATAGACTTGTCCCCTATAAACAGAGGCAAAAACTTAAAAAATAAAATACTAGCTAAATTATTCTCTAAATAGGAAATCTAAGAAATCAACAAATAAATGCTTAGAAGTAATGGGAAATTTAACTTAATAGTACTCTTATATGTATGCCCAATTAAGATAGATAAAATCCCACTTAACATATCAACATAATCCATATGGTATGTAGGTATAACACCACAAAAATATGTGGCGCTTGTGTGGAAAAAGTTACATAGCATCACTGAAGAGTACACAGAAGGTTTTGGGTATTTATAAAACCTATCTATCTACAGATTGATAGATAGAGACAAAGATAAATTACAGATGGATTAGGCAGCTAAATGCATAAAACAACATTTCAAACTTTGTAAGAAAATAAAGGAATTGGCCTTTGGATGAGAAAATATTTTTTAAAGGAAACAGAAAAATCAAAAACCTCAAAGAAAAATAATGATACACTGATATATTATAATATAAATTCTAGACAGCAAAATGAAAAGACAAAAGACAAACTGGGCAAAATGTGTAACCACAATGACTCATGTCCAGAAACAATTTATATATATATTTCACATATGCAATTATATACACATACACTTATAATTTATATACATATATATGAAAATCCAGAAAAAGTATACATAAAAATATTTTCATATAT
>NW_027882286.1:0-245 GCF_054177405.1 Leptonychotes weddellii | reverse complement strand
ATCTGACAATATCTTGCACTGAAGGGGCTAGGTTGTAATTTGCACGGGAATCACTAGCAGCCCCTGGATCACCTCTATACCCAGCATAGTATCTCCAAGATTCTTCAACATTTGGAGAATATGAGAACTGTGGGAGGCAGATAAAGTCACAGTTAAGTCCATGGTCTCTGCAACCCTGGTTTGAATTCTGACCATACCACTCACAAACTGGATGAACTTGGGCAGATTATTTCACTTCTTTGTGC
>NW_027882285.1:0-245 GCF_054177405.1 Leptonychotes weddellii | reverse complement strand
CTCTCTCTCTCTGACAAATAAACAAATAAAATCTTTATTATTATTTATTTATTTATTTGACAGAGACAGAGACAGCGAGAGCAGGAACACAAGCAGGGGGAGTGGGAGAGGGAGAAGGAGGCTTCCTGCGGAGCAGGGAGCCCGATGTGGGGCTCGATCCCAGGACCCTGGGATCATGACCCGAGCTGAAGGCAGCCGCTCAACGACTGAGCCACCCAGGTGCCCCAATAAAATCTTAAAAAAAA
>NW_027882284.1:0-245 GCF_054177405.1 Leptonychotes weddellii | reverse complement strand
ACATTATAAACTTTCATACAGGTTTTAAATTTTATTATGAGTATCTATGCCTTTTATCATTAATTTCTAAAGTAGTTCAAAATGCAAAATTTCTTTTTTGAAAGTTGAAAATAGAGCTACCATATGATCCAGCAATTGCACTACTGGGTATTTACCCCAAAGATACAAAAGTAGGGATCCGAAAGTGTACGTGCACCCCGATGTTTATAGCAGCAATGTCCACAATAGCCAACTGTGGAAAGAGC
>NW_027882283.1:0-245 GCF_054177405.1 Leptonychotes weddellii | reverse complement strand
TAACTCTATGTATCCTGCAGGGACCTGGAAGTTAAGCCTATAGGAGTATTGGTTCTTGTGTGACACGAGGCTTTTAAACCAGAGAAGATTCCCCATCTTCTGAGTATGGCTGAGTACGGTCTTCCTTCTTGAACCTGAGTTGTCATCTGATTCAGTACCTTCTCGATAGCTTTGTGAACTGTTCCACGAACTGCTGGAAAAAGAAAAAAGTTTTTCTGTTTTTGCTATTCCCAAAGACTAAGAAT
>NW_027882282.1:0-245 GCF_054177405.1 Leptonychotes weddellii | reverse complement strand
CCACCCGGACAACCCTGGACAGTGTCCCCATCTCAGGATCATCAACTCCATCACGTCTGCAAACACCCTTCTTGGCCACATAAGGTCATGTATTCACAGGCTCCAAGGGATTCAGTTGTGATGTCTTTTGGGGGCAGTTATTCTGCCCACCCTAAGAGGGAAGGACAGTAGCCAAGCAGAGGAGAGGGTTCTGGATAGGGGTTCACCATTCCCTCTGCCTGGAGCCTCCCTCCCCCACCCCTCTT
>NW_027882281.1:0-245 GCF_054177405.1 Leptonychotes weddellii | reverse complement strand
CAGGCTTCCCGCCAAGCAGGGAGCCCGATGCGGGGCTCGATCCCAGGACCCTGGGATCATGACCTGAGCCGAAGGCAGACGCTTAACGACTGAGCCACCCAGGTGCCCCTCCAGCACAGTATTATATCCCGGCCACAGAGGCAGCTGTCATGTCCATGCTGATGGTAGGCAGAAGTGCAAGTATCTGGTCATTCATTACGTATCTTAGGGGGAGACCTTCCTAAGCAACAAAATACATATTATTT
>NW_027882280.1:0-245 GCF_054177405.1 Leptonychotes weddellii | reverse complement strand
CCTAAGCCGAAGGCAGACGCTTAACGACTGAGCCACCCAGGCGCCCTATACTTTATTTTAAATAAGTTCATATTCTAGGTCAATACTATCCAATAGAAATTCCTGTGTTGCTGGAAATACTCTTTACTGGTGCTGTCTAATAGCCACAAGCTGCAGCTGACCACTGAGTAGGACAAATAATGGCTAGTGTGGCAAGAGGAACTGCATTTTTAATTTATTTTAATTTTTTAAAGCTTTGTTTATTT
>NW_027882279.1:0-245 GCF_054177405.1 Leptonychotes weddellii | reverse complement strand
TAGAGTGAACTAACACTAATTATACTAAAAAATCAGATACTTTTTCTGAAACATGATGATGTATGTATGGGCATCAAAACATGATAATGTATAAAATCCAGTGTTGGGGGGCGGAGCAAGATGGTGGAGGAGTAGGAGACCTGGATTTCGTCTCCTCTCAGGAATTCAGCTGGATAGGGAACAAACCATTCTGAACACCGACAAACTCAACAGGAGATTGAAGAAAGGAATAGCAACAACTCTCT
>NW_027882278.1:0-245 GCF_054177405.1 Leptonychotes weddellii | reverse complement strand
CCCAGAGGTCACACGTCGTGCCCCTGGAAACAAAGAGACGACAGTTATGGGACACAGGCCGGGTTAACAGGACCCCCGGTGTGGGGGGGCGGTCTCCTATCCTGGGAACTCTGGCCACAGGCTCCCAGCCCCATCCCATTAATTCAGTTCAGTCCCCGGATTCAGAGGGACTGCCTGAGGCTGTCAGTTACCCAGGGTTTGCTGTCTGTGACTGGAGTTGGAGTGTAGAGGCATGTGGAAGTGTT
>NW_027882277.1:0-245 GCF_054177405.1 Leptonychotes weddellii | reverse complement strand
CTAACTGTAAAGATAGCTCCCCAGAGAAGTAGCAGCAAGAGGGAATGGTGTTCCTTCTCAAGACTTTTGGCCTCCCTGTCTTGGTTGAACAATGGACTGAGGACCGTCTAAAACCAGCTCTCGGCTCTAATGCCCTGTCGGGCCTATAGAGGATGGATCTAGCTTGGTGAGAAGGGCTTCTTCCCCTCACACAAGCTCTTGCTTGACAGCCACAGGGGACTCTGTGCAGTACCTCCAACTTGCCG
>NW_027882276.1:0-1672 GCF_054177405.1 Leptonychotes weddellii | reverse complement strand
TTTTTTTTTTTAAAGATTTTATTTATTTATTTGAGACAGAGAGAATGAGAGACAGAGAGCATGAGAGGGAGGAGGGTCAGAGGGAGAAGCAGACTCCCTGCCGAGCAGGGAGCCCGATGCGGGACTCGATCCCGGGACTCCAGGATCATGACCTGAGCCGAAGGCAGTCGCTTAACCAACTGAGCCACCCAGGCACCCCCGTCTCTTTTTACTCTTAAATTGTGAGTTCAACACCTGCATTTGCCACTTGCTTTGGGTTTTTTCCCTTACATTTAATTCATATTCTTTTTCCCTATTTCATTTTACTATTATTACCATTGCTACTAAATTAATCTAACCTGAGTTTTTAACTAGAGGTAAGAAACCTAGGGCATTTCAGTCGGGAAAAAGTCTCATTAGGTTTGGACCAGAGTGCAAACATGCATAGGCAGCTACGTGCCTCATGTTTAGCTTTTGTGTTCCCATAGCATGATGTTCTCATGCTATGGGCATGCTATGGGAACTTAGGGGGAACTCTGCCTCATGGAAAATTCCACATTAGTGTAGTTTAGGAAACTTTTTTCCCCCTTGGATATATTACTGGATTGATAGTAGGAAACACATGGAGAACACTTACAGTAATTCAGAAACGGGTACCGAGAATAGCTTTAGTATTTATATATATATGTATATATATATGATTAATATATAATTTATTTAATATATTATATATATATAAACTTTATTGAGATGATTCACATACCATACAGTAACACTTTAAAAATGCATCACTCAGTGTGTTTAGTATATTCACAGTTGTGCCATTATCGCCACTTTAATTTTAGAACACTTACATTATCACCCTCAAAACCACAGACCCATTCCTTTTTCCTGCTAGCCCCTGGCAACCACTAACTACTCTCTGTCTCTCTGGATTCACCTATTATGGACCTTTTCTGTAAATGAAATCATACACTATGTGGTTTTGAGCTGGCATAATGTTCACTTAGCATAATGTTTTCAAGGTTCACTCATACTGCAGCATGAATCAGTACTTTCTTCTTTCTTTCTCCCTTTTTTTTACAAATGGTTCCTATAATTTATTTATTTATTTAACTTCCTTGATCTTTATGGCTGAATGATATTCCATTTTATGGTTATACCATATTTACATTTATCCATTCATCTATTGATGGAAATTTGGGTAGCTTTTATTTTCTAGATATCATAAATAATGTTACTATGAATGATGTGTATAGATTTTGTGTTTTGTGTGGACATACCTTTATTTTTTATTTTTTATTTTTTTATTCTTATGTTAATCCCCATACATTACATCATTAGTTCTAGATGAAGTGTTCCATGATTCATTGTTTGTGCATAACACCCAGTGCTCCATGCAGAACGTGCCCTCCTCAATACCCACCACCAGGCCAACCCATCCTCCTACCCCCCTCCCCTCTAGAACCCCCAGCCTGTTTTTCAGAGTTCATCGTCTCTCATGGTTCATCCACCCCTCCGATTTCCCCCGCTTCATTCTTCCCCTTCCGCTACCTTCTTCTTTTTTTTTTCTTAACATGTATTGCATTATTTGTTTCAGAGGTACAGATCTGAGATTGAACAGTCTTGCACAATTCACAGCGCTTACCAGAGCACATACCCTCCCCAGTGTCTATCACCCAGTCAACCCAAT
>NW_027882275.1:0-245 GCF_054177405.1 Leptonychotes weddellii | reverse complement strand
TCTCTCCAGTGTGGATTCTCTGATGCCCAATGAGGTGTGAACTCCGATTGAAAGCTTTACCACATTCATCACATTGATAAAATTTCTGTCCCTTCAGAACTCCTTGATGTTCTGCAGCACTAGAGGACAGATCTGGATGTTTCCCAAGTTCACTATATTCATCACATCCATCTTTTGTGGATTTATCCTTATCCTCGTGCGTTATTTTGAAGAAATCACTTTCCAGTCCACTCCCTTCTTCATCT
>NW_027882274.1:0-245 GCF_054177405.1 Leptonychotes weddellii | reverse complement strand
TGGAACATCAACTCCTCAAAGGATTAGTAACAAGACCGATATTTGGTATTTCAAGATTTTAAATGAATTATATGCTTTTAAAAGTTTAATTAGAAAAACAGAAGCACCAGTTCTCATGTAAATTGTGAAGATTTACCCGAATGAAAGGGAAACTGTTGCTTGGCTTCACCGGTATGTGCATCCCAAATAATCGTAGTCTGAGATTGAAAAGAAAAGAAAAATTGTATTAAGAGGTTAAAAGAAGC
>NW_027882273.1:0-245 GCF_054177405.1 Leptonychotes weddellii | reverse complement strand
CACAGTATAAGAGACATATGGGGAAGGTCTAATATATGAAACTGAATTTTTTTTTTTTAAAGATTTTATTTATTTATTTGAGAGAGAATGAGATAGAGAGCATGAGAGGGGGGAGGGTCAGAGGGAGAAGCAGACTCCCTGCTGAGCAGGGAGCCCGATGCGGGACTCGATCCCGGCACTCCAGGATCATGACCTGAGCTGAAGGCAGTCGCTCAACCAACTGAGCCACCCAGGTACCCCTGAAA
>NW_027882272.1:0-245 GCF_054177405.1 Leptonychotes weddellii | reverse complement strand
CAATCACCCACAGCGTTCACACCCTTGCTGTGAGTCTGGGCTTAGCCTGGCAGCTCCCACCAGCCTCTAGGGTACGCCACCTTGCTCCCAAGATTTAAAAAAATAACTTTCATGACAGTGATGTTTCCTCACTGCTCAAGCCCTCCTGGGTGCTTCTGCCACTCACTATTTTAAATAAATGAGCCTTTTTTTTTTTTTTTTAAGATTTTATTTATTTGTTTGAGGGAGAGAGAGCACATGAGAGC
>NW_027882271.1:0-245 GCF_054177405.1 Leptonychotes weddellii | reverse complement strand
TCTCTGTCTCCCATTCTCTCTCTCAGATAAATAACTAAAATTTTTTAAAAAAAAAAAAAAGAAATTGTGAGAGGTTTTTCTATTCAAATGAAGATTTCATGTGTTTTTTTTTCTTTTTTTTCTTTTAAGATTTTTTATATTTATTTATTTTATGGAGAGAGACACAGCGAGAGAGGGAACACAAGCAGGGGGAGCGGGAGAAGGAGAAACAGGCTTCCCACCAAGCAGGGGGCCCGATGCCGGGC
>NW_027882270.1:0-245 GCF_054177405.1 Leptonychotes weddellii | reverse complement strand
CAGGATGACGCCTGGTCTCCTGGCCTCGAGACCCTTGGTCGTCAACGCTCTAGAGATCGGCCCGGGGCTTCTGGCAGTGTGAGGGGGGCAGGCGCCCAGCCGCACAGGAAGGGGCGGCCGAGGACCCAGCGCTGCTTTGTCGTCGTCCTGTGCGTCTCGTGCTGACGAGGGCCCGTGACCTCGGCGCGCGTGTCCGTGGCGGGGGGAGAGCCGTGGCGAGCTCTGACCGGGCAGCCAGGCGCCCC
>NW_027882269.1:0-245 GCF_054177405.1 Leptonychotes weddellii | reverse complement strand
AGGGCTGCCATGACAAATCACTACAAACTTAGTGACTTAAAACAGCAGAAATTTACTCTTTCACAGTTTCAGAGGCTAGAAGTCAGAAGTCAAGTTGTCAGCAGGGCCATGATCTCTCTGAAGTGTTTAAGGAAGAAATCTTCCTTGCTTCTTTCAGCTTCTGCTGACCCCAGGATGTTCTTGGGTTGTAGCAAATTACTATAACTTACATCTCCTCTTCACATTCCTTCTTCCCTGTGTATCAT
>NW_027882268.1:0-245 GCF_054177405.1 Leptonychotes weddellii | reverse complement strand
GAGCTGACATTCCAGTGGGAAAAGAC
Source organism: Leptonychotes weddellii (assembly GCF_054177405.1). Lineage (NCBI taxonomy): Eukaryota > Metazoa > Chordata > Mammalia > Carnivora > Phocidae > Leptonychotes > Leptonychotes weddellii. The sequence goes on along the minus strand of NW_027882268.1, from coordinate 219 downwards.
AATAAGTAAGATAAATAAGTGAGACAGGTAGCACCTTTGGGGAAGGTTAAGTGCCAAGGAGAAAATGTGGGCAGGAAGTGGGCTGTGAAGGGTCTGGGTCTGGCTGGGGAGCTGGAAGGCTCCACAGCAGGTGAACAGGGAAAGCGTCACTAACAGGGCAACTTTGCAGTAAAGGCCAGAGGGAAGGGAAGGAGCAGAACTTGGAAGGATGAGCAGCTA
>NW_027882267.1:0-245 GCF_054177405.1 Leptonychotes weddellii | reverse complement strand
CCATATGGGACTCGATCCTAGGACCCTGGGATCATGACCTGAGCCAGAGGCAGACGATTAACAGACTGAGCCACCCAGGCACTTCTATTTAGAATCTTTTTAAACCAAGTGAACGACTTTCTTTTGACTCTTTCTTGGTAGCAAAATTAACAACACATTAGCTTCACTATCAGCACCGTAGGTGTTCGGAAGTGAAGGTAGCCATAGTTGTTGCCCTGTTTTTAATGTTCTGATGTGCATTTTTC
>NW_027882266.1:0-245 GCF_054177405.1 Leptonychotes weddellii | reverse complement strand
GCAGGCTCCTGCTCTTCCCCAGCTTCAACCACGGCGCTGGATGACAATGCTTCAGCAAGGATCCAGCCGTGGCTGTCTGTTGCTGTCTCTGGGAATCACATCTGGGGCCTCCTCCTCTAGAATCTCTGCTCAACTGAGTAGAAGGGCCTTTGGAAAAAGAAAAATTCTCTCCATGTGAGCTTTCTTCTATTTCAATATCTAATTCAGAAAAATATTTAATGTGGGCAGGAGAAGCTTGCCTTGGC
>NW_027882265.1:0-1672 GCF_054177405.1 Leptonychotes weddellii | reverse complement strand
CATTTTTTCATGTGTCTGTTAGCCATTTGTGTGTCTTCTTCAGAGAAGTGTCTTTTCATGTCTTCTGCCCATTTTTTGACTTGATTATTTGTTTTTTGGGTGTTGAGTTTGAGAAGTTCTTTATAGATCTTGGATACCAGCCCTTTCAAAGTTTCTGTTGAGAAATCTCCAGCTAGCCTTATGGGTCTTCCTTTGTAAGGTAAGGACTACTTTTGTCTTTCTGCTTTTAAGAGTTTTTTTTTTTTCTTTATCACTATATTTTGCAAAGTTAATTACCAATATGTCTTGGTGTTAGCCTGCTTTTGTTGATTTTGATGGGAGTTCTCTGTGCCTCTTGGATCTGGATATCTGTTTCCTTACCCAGATTAGGGACATTTTCAGGTATTATTTATTCAAATAAATTTTCTGACCACTTTTCTCTCCCTTCTTATTTTTGCATCCTTATAATATGAATGTTATTATGTTTGATAGAGTCACTGAGTTCCCTAATCTATTCTCTTGTTGCATAATTATTCTTTGTTTTCATCTTCATTGCTTTCCAGTACTTTGTCTTGTAGGTCACTAATTCATTACACTGCTTCTTCCAGTCTGCTGTTCATTGCATCAAGCATTTTTCTAATCTTGTTTATTGCACCCTTCATCTCTTATTTATTCTTTTTTAACTCTTTTATCTCTGTAGTATTAATCTCACTGATATCTTATATTCTTTTTTTCAAGCCCAGTAAGTATTCTTATTATAGTTGTTTTAAGTTCTCCATCAGGTACTTTACTTATATATGTTTTGTTCTGCTATCAGGTCATGGCCTTAACTTGTTCTTTAATTTGGGATAAATTCATCCACCTTTGTACTTTGTCTAAGTCTCTGCCTTCTTTCATGTGTTAGAAAAGCCAGTTATGTCACTTACTACTGAAAGTAATGGCCTTATGATGAAGAGGACATGTAGTTCTCATGGCCTGCCACTTCAGTGAGTGTCTCTGGTGTATGTTGCATATGCTGTGTTGTTTGGCTGCTCTATCCTTCAGGCCAGTCATCTTCAGAGGCTTTCCTTGTCTGTTATGGGCAGTGTTGGGTACTTGACCAGAATGTGGCAAGTTTTAACTAGGTATGCTTTGGTCTGCTTGGGAAATGAGACCTATCATCACCTCAACCAGAACTGAGGCCCTGCAAAACTTTCTGGTAGATGTGGTGTGGGTAATAGTTTGTGCTGTTCTCTTGAAGGAAGGTCCCACCATGCTCTACTGAGGCAACTGTGACAGAGAAGGGCAGTTGCACCAGAGCACAGGGGTGTTGAACTTGATACATCACAAGCTTTTTAATATAGCATTGCAATTATTGCTTTTTACACTTCAGATCTCATAAATCTTTTGCCTTTTACAACTTCTTTTAAATGAGATTGAGGAAAATAAGAAAAGACATAGAAAGTAAAAAGAAGGGCCATATGCACCCCAGTGTTCATAGCAGCAATGTTTGCGATAGCCAAACTGTGGAAAGAGCCGAGATGCCCTTCAACAGATGAATGGATAAAGAAGATGTGGTCCATATATACAATGGAATATTACTCAGCCATCAGAAAGGATGAATACCCAACTTTTACATCAACATGGATGGGACTGGAGGAGATTATGCTAAGTGAAATAAGTCAAGCAGAGAAAGTCAATTATCATATGGTTT
>NW_027882264.1:0-245 GCF_054177405.1 Leptonychotes weddellii | reverse complement strand
CAGGATGACGCCTGGTCTCCTGGCCTCGAGACCCTTGGTCGTCAACGCTCTAGAGATCGGCCCGGGGCTTCTGGCAGTGTGAGGGGGGCAGGCGCCCAGCCGCACAGGAAGGGGCGGCCGAGGACCCAGCGCTGCTTTGTCGTCGTCCTGTGCGTCTCGTGCTGACGAGGGCCCGTGACCTCGGCGCGCGTGTCCGTGGGGGGGGAGAGCCGTGGCGAGCTCTGACCGGGCAGCCAGGCGCCCCC
>NW_027882263.1:0-245 GCF_054177405.1 Leptonychotes weddellii | reverse complement strand
CTTGACATAGAAATCCATTTGCCTAATGCAGATTTTGACAGCTTTTCTTTTCTTTTTAAAGATTTTATTTACTTATTTATTTGAGAGAGAGAGAGAAAGAAAGAGAGAGCGAGCAGGGGGAGGGGCAGAGGGAGAGGCAGAGAAGCCCAAACTCAGCTTGGAGCCAGACTCGGGCTCGATCTCACAACCCATGAGATCTCGACCGGAGCCAAAACCAAGAGTCGGATGCTTAACCAACTGAGCCA
>NW_027882262.1:0-245 GCF_054177405.1 Leptonychotes weddellii | reverse complement strand
ACTGACCAGGACTCCTATGATACCAGCAAGCTTTGCCATCCTGCTCTGCCAAAGATCAGCTAGTTTTAGGGTTTTGAATACTAAAGAGCATTGTTAACTTTTATATGGATAGCCCCCAGTGCTTTCCTGTTGCATTCAAAAGTATGTGCTCCTGGTCTATCATATTTAACTTTTTTTTTTATTTTATTATGTTATGTTACTCACCATACATTACATCATTAGTTTTTGGTGTAGTGTTCCATGAT
>NW_027882261.1:0-245 GCF_054177405.1 Leptonychotes weddellii | reverse complement strand
TAGTACATACATTTAGAAAAAAAATACATACACGTGTATATATGTATGTGTGTGTGTGTGTGTATGGAAGGGTATATGCTGACATAAACTAGCTCCAGGTTTCAGCCATAACCATCCCTCTGTGCTCTGTGCTCTAGATCTGGAATAACCCATTCATCAGCTGGGATCCAGAAGAATGTGGTGCCATCAGTAAACTTACTGTGACAACTGAGAGCCTGTGGCTCCCAGACATCTTCATCATGGAA
>NW_027882260.1:0-245 GCF_054177405.1 Leptonychotes weddellii | reverse complement strand
GCAGCAGCCCAGGAGATTGTAGGGACAATGCTGCTCTCTGGAGACGCAAAACGGGGGTGTGAGCTACCTGTTCCACCCAAGTCCCTTCTGAACACAGCACTCTACTAACTCCGCCCACGTATGACTTTAACAACTAAATAGGGGCGCCTGGGTGGCTCAGTCGTTAAGCGTCTGCCTTCGGCTCAGGTCATGGTCCCAGGGTCCTGGGATCAAGTCCCACATCGGCCTCCCTGCTCAGCGGGAAG
>NW_027882259.1:0-245 GCF_054177405.1 Leptonychotes weddellii | reverse complement strand
AAGAGTTCTGATAAACATTAGAATTTATAGCCAGAAAACAGTGAGCCCTAATAGCTATTCAACATATAGACACTTTGCTCAGTGCTTTAGAAGTATTATTCTGATTTCACGTTCGTAATCATTTTATGAGTTCATGACTGTTATTTCCATTTTACAGATGGGAAACTGAGTTTGGAGGGGTAATAGCTCCTCTGTCAAGCTTTTGGCTGGTAAAGGGCAGGACCGGCATTTGGCCCCAGGATGGG
>NW_027882258.1:0-245 GCF_054177405.1 Leptonychotes weddellii | reverse complement strand
TAGGAATACTGCATATTGCTTTACAGTTTCTTAATATGCACACTATTACCATAAAATGAACAAAAGAAAAGTGAAATGCTTACAAAACTATTGAAGAAAATTAAAAATACAACACAGAAAATGTACCCCTTCCTTCTCCCCAAAAAACAACAAAGTAGAACAAGTGTGTAAACTAGCATTCCAAACAGAATTATATGTATTCAAACAAGTATTTGAATCAGAAATTTAAAAAGTGAAATTGGCAA
>NW_027882257.1:0-245 GCF_054177405.1 Leptonychotes weddellii | reverse complement strand
GTTTGGGTAACTAAAGCAGATCGTTGCTTAAGAGAAGCATAACTATTTTTGATACAATGTCAAAAATATATTTCTCTGTGACTGTTAATAAAAAGAACAAGTTAATGACGAGGGTCCTCAACTATGTTTTAAGAATTAAACATCTTGACAAATTTCATAGGGTTTTTCTGTGTCCCCACATCTGACAAATTTCATAGGGCTCTTCCAGTGTCATTGGGTGTAGGTTGATACATAATGTAAAATAC
>NW_027882256.1:0-245 GCF_054177405.1 Leptonychotes weddellii | reverse complement strand
TTACATTTCTTGAGCGAAGAATGAGTTGCTTGGTCTCCTGAAGATGAACTGACACGAGTGCTGGAGCGACAAAGTCGGGGTCTGCGTAAGTGGACAGTACAGGAGCCCCTCAAACCCCTTCTGTGCCCTCACACTCTTACCCCCTCAGAGGCAGTCGGGGCAATGGATACTGTCCCATTGACAGGAGGGAACGGAGGCTGTGGGGGTGAGGGGAGAGGGAGAAGAAGAGGTAAGAAAGGTCATGA
>NW_027882255.1:0-245 GCF_054177405.1 Leptonychotes weddellii | reverse complement strand
TAACTCTATGTATCCTGCAGGGACCTGGAAGTTAAGCCTATAGGAGTATTGGTTCTTGTGTGACACGAGGCTTTTAAACCAGAGAAGATTCCCCATCTTCTGAGTATGGCTGAGTACGGTCTTCCTTCTTGAACCTGAGTTGTCATCTGATTCAGTACCTTCTCGATAGCTTTGTGAACTGTTCCACGAACTGCTGGAATAAGAAAAAAGTTTTTCTGTTTTTGCTATTCCCAAAGACTAAGAAT
>NW_027882254.1:0-1672 GCF_054177405.1 Leptonychotes weddellii | reverse complement strand
CTGAGTTCAGGCCTTTCTTATTTTCCCATGTAGGCAACGATTGCTACAAAGTCTTCCAAATACTGCTATGATGATGCCCCCAAAATTCTGCAGTGTTGCATATTCACATTAATTTGGTTCAAAATACATTCTAATTTTCCTTTTACTATTTTCTTTCACCCATGCATGCTTTATGAGTGACTTACTTAATTATCCAATATTTGGAGATATTTCAGATATCTATTATTGATTTGCAGTTTAATTCCATTGTGGTCAGAAAACATACTTCACATGACTTAAATCCTTTTAAATGTTTTAATGCCCTGGAATTTAATCTAGCTTGTAAGTGTTTTGTTTTATACCCATTTAGAATTTTTTTTACTATTATCTCTCTAAATAGTTTTGCTGGTTCCTTCTTTGGAAGACTCCAATTACACACCTATTAGGCCACTGAGGTTTTTCCAAAGCTCACTAAGGGTTTCTTCAAAAAAAAAAAAAAAGTATCTCTCCTCTTTCATTTTCATTCTGGACGGTTTCTCTTGCTATGTCTTCAGGATCACTCATCTTTTCTGTTGCAGTGCAAATTTGTGTTAACCCCATACAGTGCATTTCTCTCATACACTGAATTTCCATATTTACAAGTTTGATTTGAGTCCTGTTCTTATACCTTCCATGTCTCTACTGAAGTTTATTATTTTTATTAAAATATATATATTAATTATTTCTACTTAAATTTTTGAACACATATATATTCATGTCCTATTCTAATAACACCTAATTCTAACACCTGTGTTCTAGATTGACTTTGATCTTTTTTCTCCTTGTTATAGGTTATATTTTCCCATTTGTCTTCATGCTTGGTAGTTTTTATTGAATGTCAGACATGGTAAGTTTTATTTTGTTAGGTGCCAGGTATTTTTATATTCCTATAAATATGTTTTCTCTTTCTTCTGGGATGAAGTTAAGTTACCTAGAAACAGTTAGATATTTTTAGGTCTTGCTTTTAAAACTGTTGGACAGGATGAGAGAAGTCTTCAGTGTATGGCTAATTGTCCTCCACACTCGAGATAAGGCCCTTGTGCGCACTTTACCCAATACCCTGTGAATCATGAGGTCTTCCAGCCTGGCTGGTGTGAGTGTTAGGCATGATTTCATCCCATCCAGCTTCAGTTAGTTTCTTCACACATGGTGCTCAACAGTACCTGGCTGAGTGCCCAAGGGGACCCTCTGCAGCGCCCAGACATCCCTCTCTATGCAGTTTCTCCTCGCTGGCCCTCCTCCTGGGAACTCTCCCCAGGTTCCCTGTCCCCTTACTCAACTCAGGGTCTACTTGAGTTCCCATCCTCTGCTGTGGCCCAGAGACTCAGCGCTGCAAGCTGGGACAACTCTAGGACTCTCCTCATTAGTCTCTCATGTCTCAGGGGCCACTGTGCCTCATTGCCTGATGCCCAGTATAATGAAAGCCATTGTCCCATATTATTTCTAATTCGGGGCTTGTTTCATGTGGGAGTAAATCCAGTCCCTGTTATTGTGTCTTTGTTGAAAGCAGAAGTCTTCCAGTAGCTTTGAAGATTGCTGGCTAATCCTTTGTATTTTTAATTATCATGACGATGTGCCATGGACGGGGCATCTTAATTTATCTGGCTCAGTTTCTCTGAGGGCAATTCTGAGGACTAATGTGGCTCTTTATTTC
>NW_027882253.1:0-245 GCF_054177405.1 Leptonychotes weddellii | reverse complement strand
ATAAGCTATTCCTAGCCTGGTGATTTAGGAGTTAAACTTGAGAGCCGACACCCCAGCATTTGGTAATCCTCCCACCCATACAGTACTTGGCTCTAAATCTGTGAAGTAGCCTCCTTCCGGAAGTCTGGTTTTCTCATAATACCATAATTGGTTAAGTATGTATGATGGTGAATTTAACAACTAAGTCCCTTGATTTTCAAACAAATGGCACCCCCATGCTTGCTATTGACCTTCTGAATTGTAAG
>NW_027882252.1:0-245 GCF_054177405.1 Leptonychotes weddellii | reverse complement strand
TCTTGATTTCGGCTCAGGTCATGATCCCAGGGTTGTGGGATAGAGCCCCGTGTCAGGCACCGTGCTGGGCATGGAGCCTGCTTAGAATTCTCTCTCTCCCTCTCCCTCTGTTCCCACCCCCATCTCTCTCCTTCTCTTTCTCTCTCTCTCTTAAAAAAAAACCCCAAAACTAAAAATTCATATGTGTCTTATAAATAGGCGAATAATTTGATTTGATTTTAACTTTCTGGTGGACATCATGAAGA
>NW_027882251.1:0-245 GCF_054177405.1 Leptonychotes weddellii | reverse complement strand
GAAAGACACACTGGGGAAATAATTATTCATTTAAGAAATGCACAGTGGTATTCCTTTAAATGCCAGAATATCCTAGTACCCTTCAGATACAATCATTTTCAAAAATTGATTTTAGGGCGCCTGGGTGGCTCAGATGGTTAAGCGTCTGCCTTCGGCTCAGGTCATGATCCTGGGGTCCTGGGATCGAGTCCCGCATCGGGCTCCCGGCTCGGTGGGGAGCCTGCTTCTCCCTCTGCCTCTGCCTC
>NW_027882250.1:0-245 GCF_054177405.1 Leptonychotes weddellii | reverse complement strand
TAGCCTGTCTACACTGGTCTTGAATCACATGGTATGTGAATGGGTTGGGTTGTTTAAATGTCTAGGGTAGGTCAACACTCTCTACCAGTGGGTGAGTTTGGAGCTCCTCTCCTGTCCCCAAATCCAAGATGCAGCTTGTCTGACAGGAGCTTCTGTACACCATCCAACCATGGGGATGCCATCTTTCTCTCCCCTCGCTAGGGCTGGGTTTCTGTGAGCATGAAGGTGAAGGGAGCAATGGAACA
>NW_027882249.1:0-245 GCF_054177405.1 Leptonychotes weddellii | reverse complement strand
TTACAAGTATAGTACTTTATACTTTACAAAGTACTTTCACATACACTCTCTCATTTGAGATAATTAGTTCCTGGATGACAGTACAAATTTTATCACAGAAAGAACTACGTGCAAATATTTAATAAGCATGATTGCTACTGGATTTGTTCAGATGGAAAAGCAGCAGATTACATTCCCTTTGCTTTGATGTAAGATCACAGTGTGTTAAAGGTAGTTTTTTTTTTTTTTTTACTTAAATTGCACCT
>NW_027882248.1:0-245 GCF_054177405.1 Leptonychotes weddellii | reverse complement strand
AGCCTGTCTACACTGGTCTTGAATCACATGGTATGTGAATGGGTTGGGGTTGTTTAAATGTCTAGGGTAGGTCAACACTCTCTACCAGTGGGTGAGTTTGGAGCTCCTCTCCTGTCCCCAAATCCAAGATGCAGCTTGTCTGACAGGAGCTTCTGTACACCATCCAACCATGGGGATGCCATCTTTCTCTCCCCTCGCTAGGGCTGGGTTTCTGTGAGCATGAAGGTGAAGGGAGCAATGGAACA
>NW_027882247.1:0-245 GCF_054177405.1 Leptonychotes weddellii | reverse complement strand
TGTGTGTCTGTTTCTGTGCCAGTACCATACTGTCTTGATGATTGCAGCTTTGTAATACAGCTTGAAGCCCGGGATTGTGGTGCCTCCAACTTTGCATTTCTTTCTCAACATTCCTTTGACTATTTGGGGTCTTTTCTGGTTCCATACAAATTTTAGGATTGTTTGTCTCAGCTCTGTGGAAAATGTTAATGGTATTTTGATAGGGATTGCACTGAATGTGTAGATTGCTTTGGGTAGTATAGACA
>NW_027882246.1:0-245 GCF_054177405.1 Leptonychotes weddellii | reverse complement strand
TCCTAATCTCTTCATGTAAGGACATCAATCATATTGGATCAGGGCCTATTCAAGTGACGTAATTTAACTGTATTACCTCTCCAAAGACCCTATCTCCAAGGCGAGCCCTCTTCCACTGTTGGTGGGAATGCAAGGTGGTTGCAGGCACTTTGGAAAACAGTGTGGAGGTGCCTCAAAAATTTAAAAATAGAGCTACCCTGTGACCTAGCAATTGCACTCCTGGGTATTTAACCCAAAGACACAGA
>NW_027882245.1:0-245 GCF_054177405.1 Leptonychotes weddellii | reverse complement strand
CAGCTGGGGCCTCCCTTGCTCCGGACTCTTGAGCACGGAGGGGCATGTCAGATAAGTGTCAGGGGCTTGACTGTAGTATTTGTGTTTTTGCAGGTGTCTGAGAGTTCAACTGGTGGTGTCCTTGGCTCTTTGGGCTCCAGGGGCTTTGCCAAACATCACTGGAGCAGGTTCTCTGGTGCTTCTCTATTCCAGGAATAACATGGGTAGAGGATGACCGGGTCCCCCATATGCACATCCAAAGCAAC
>NW_027882244.1:0-245 GCF_054177405.1 Leptonychotes weddellii | reverse complement strand
ATTCTGCTTGGAGCACTGGGTGTTATGCACAAACAATGAATCATGTAACACTTCATCTAAAACTAATGATGTAATGTATGGGGATTAACATAAGAATAAAAAAATAAATAAATAAATAAAAATTAAAAAAATAAAAAAATAAAAAAAATAAAAAGATTTTTCATTATTTATTTCTGAGAGAGAGAGAGAGAGAGAGAGAGCAAGCACAAATGGGGGGAGGGGCAGAGGGAGAAGCAGACTCCCTG
>NW_027882243.1:0-1672 GCF_054177405.1 Leptonychotes weddellii | reverse complement strand
GGACACCAAAAGAAAGCTGGGGTGGCAATCCTTATATCACACAAATTAGATTTTAAACCAAAGACTGTAATAAGAGATTAGGAAGAACACTATATCCTACTCAAAGGGTCTATCCAACAAGAAGATCTAACAATTGTAAATATCTATGCCCCTAACATGGGAGCAGCCAATTATATAAGCCAATTAATAACAAAAGCAAAGAAACACATCAACAACAATACAATAATAGTGGGGGACTTTAACACCCCCCTCACTGAAATGGACAGATCATCTAAGCAAGAGATCAACAAGGATATAAAGACTTTAAATGACACACTGGACCAAATGGACTTCACAGATATGTTCAGAACATTCCATCCCAAAGCAACAGAACACACATTCTTCTCTAGTGCCCATGGAACATCCTCCAGAATAGATCACATCCTAGGTCACAAATCAGGTCTCAACTGGTACCTAAAGCCATCAGCAAAAGAGAATAAAGATCAGAGCAGAAATCAATGAAATAGAAACCAAAAGAACAGTAGAACAGATCAACAAAACTAGGAGGTGGTTTGTTGAAAGAATTAATAAGATTGATAAACCCCTGGCCAAACTTATCAAAAAGAAAAGAGAAATGACCCAAATCAACAAAATCATGAATGAAAGAGGAGAGATCACAACCAACATCAAAGAAATACAAACAATTATAAGAGCATATTATGAGCAACTCTATGCAAGCCAATTAGATAATCTGGAAGAAATGGAGGCATTCCTAGAGATATATAAACTACCAAAACTGAACCAGGAAGAAATAGAAAATCTGAACAGACCTACAATCACTGAGGAAATTGAAGCAGTCATCAAAAATCTCCCAACAAACCAAAACCCAGGGCCAGATGGCTTCCTAGGGGAATTCTACCAAACATTTCAAGAAGAATTAATACCTATTCTTCTGAAACTGTTCCAAAAAATAGAAATGGAAGGAAAACTTCCAAACTCGTTTTATGAGGCTACTGTTACCTTAATCCCCAAACCAGACAAAGACCCCATCAAAAAGGAGAATTACAGACCAATAGCCCTGATGAACACAGATGCAAAAATTCTCACCAAAATACTAGTCAATAGTATCCAACAGTACATTAAAAGGATTATTCACCACGACCAAGTGGGATTTATCCCTGGGCTGCAAGGTTGGTTCAACATCCACAAATCAATCAACGTGATACAATACATTAAGAAAAGAAGGAACAAGAATCATATGATCCTCTCCATAGATGCAGAAAAAGCATTTGACAAAGTACAGCATCCTTTCTTGATCAAAACTCTTCAGAGTATAGTCATAGAGGGTACATACATCAATATCATAAAAGCCATCTACGAAAAACCCACAGTGAATATCATTCTCAATGGGGAAAAACTGAGAACTTTCCCCCTAAGGTCAGGACACAGCAGGGATGTCCACTATCACCACGGCTATTCAACATAGTACTAGAAGTCCTAGCCACAACAATTAGACAACAAAAAGAAATAAAAGGCATCCAAATTGGCAAAGAAGAAGTCAAACTCTCACTCTTTGCAGATGATAGGATACTTTATGTGGAAAACCCAAAAGACTCCACCCCAAAACTGCTAGAACTCATACAGGAATTCAGTAAAGTGGCAGGATATAAAATCAATGCACAGAAATCAGTGA
>NW_027882242.1:0-245 GCF_054177405.1 Leptonychotes weddellii | reverse complement strand
ACTCTATCATTTGGGAAATTCAAAGGGTTTTAGAAGCTCCATGCCGGCAACCCAAGACAAAGACCAAAGAAATTCCTTATTATACAACAAGGGGACAAGGCGGTGAAGTCAACATGGCAATGGGCCCGTGCTGAGCCCCCTGCCACACATGTGCTTCTCTGGATGCTCTGACCTGCACTCTATGCCACTTAATCCTCCCCGCTCACTCTAAGGTGTGTGTGCAGGGGAGGGAGAGCTGGAAGGAC
>NW_027882241.1:0-245 GCF_054177405.1 Leptonychotes weddellii | reverse complement strand
AGTTTCTTGACATAGAAATCCATTTGCCTAATGCAGATTTTGACAGCTTTTCTTTTTAAAGATTTTATTTACTTATTTATTTGAGAGAGAGAGAGAAAGAAAGAGAGAGCGAGCAGGGGGAGGGGCAGAGGGAGAGGCAGAGAAGCCCAAACTCAGCTTGGAGCCAGACTCGGGCTCGATCTCACAACCCATGAGATCTCGACCGGAGCCAAAACCAAGAGTCGGATGCTTAACCAACTGAGCCA
>NW_027882240.1:0-245 GCF_054177405.1 Leptonychotes weddellii | reverse complement strand
GCTCAGTGGAGAGTCTACTTCTCCCTCTCCCTCTGCTCCTCCCCCTGCTTGTGTGCTCTCTCTCTAATAAATAAAATCTTTTTTTTTTTTTAAAGTTTTGGCATCAAGAAAACCCTGAAATCTTGCTATTTGCAATGACGTGGATGGAACTAGAGGGTATTATGCTATGCGAAATCAGTCAGAGATATAAATCAGAGAAAGACATGTATCATATGATCTCACTGATATGAGGAATTCTTAATCTC
>NW_027882239.1:0-245 GCF_054177405.1 Leptonychotes weddellii | reverse complement strand
CTCATGGTTCATCTCTCCCTCCGATTTCCCTCCCTTCATTTTTCCCTTCCTTCTCCTAATGTCCTCCATGCTATTCCTTATGTTCCACAAATAAGTGAAACCATGTGATACTTGACTTTCTCTGCTTGACTTATTTCACTCAGCATATTCTCCTCCAGTCTCATCCATGTTGATGCAAATGGTGGGCATTCACCCTTTCTGATGGCTGAGTAATATTCCATTGTCTATATGGAGCACATCTTCTT
>NW_027882238.1:0-245 GCF_054177405.1 Leptonychotes weddellii | reverse complement strand
ATCTTTAATTCAACCACCCTATTTGCAGATTAAGAAACTGAGGCCATGGGAGGCAAGGCAATTTTCCTAAGGTCATCTAGCTGGTTGGTGGCAGGCCCAGGAGTGGATTTCTTAGTGTCCTGTTTCCCAGGTCCATTACCCATTTCTGCTACACTTAAGGACAGCTTCCTGTAGTGACCTGCTATGTTTTTTTTTTTTTATTATGTCATGTTAATCACAATACATTACATCATTAGTTTTTGATG
>NW_027882237.1:0-245 GCF_054177405.1 Leptonychotes weddellii | reverse complement strand
TGAGGTATATGAAGAAAATCTGGTTTCATACAGACATCCCTCCTTAGAAAAGGAAAGAGTATTTTAATATTTGTGAATATTTTTCTTTAATACCATACTAAAACCTGTGAAGTGATATGCAGTTAAAGGTGAGTTACGATATAGAATCTGGACCCATGTCAATGAAAACTTGTGCTCGGTTACATTAAAATTGATTGATATTTTTTTTTTTTTTGAATATAGGTTTTCTAACATGCAATGCTCAA
>NW_027882236.1:0-245 GCF_054177405.1 Leptonychotes weddellii | reverse complement strand
AACTTCGGGCACCTGGGTGGCTCAGTTGTTTAAGTGTCTGCCTTTAGCAGGGAGTCTGCTTCTCCCTCTGCCCCTCACCCCACTCTTCTCCCACTCTTTCTCTCAAATAAATAAATAAAATCTTTAAAAAAAAATTGTGAAACTTCAAGCAAAGTGGTAATATGCTAATAATGTTAACAAAGAAAATAATTTGAAAACTAACATATGCTTATAAACAAAATAAAGATTTATGCTGTTAGAAGGTA
>NW_027882235.1:0-245 GCF_054177405.1 Leptonychotes weddellii | reverse complement strand
GAAGGAAAGACTTGTAGAGATAGCTGTCTGTTAGGGAGCAAGGGCCTTTCCTGCTAGAGGTGGGTGAGTATAATTGTTCTGCCCCCTTCCTCACCTTTCCTAGGAGAATGAGTTTGTTTTCTTCTCCAGAGCTAAGAATCTCACCACTAACGGAGTAAATTCTTAATTGATTTTACTTAAAAAAAACAAAAAAAAACCCAAAAAACACAAGTTATGCTATGATATTCTTTCATTATAGTTTTCAA
>NW_027882234.1:0-245 GCF_054177405.1 Leptonychotes weddellii | reverse complement strand
GGGTCTATATGGAAACAGTCAGCATTGATAGTCAGCAAGGGCTCCGAACACCAGATCTGGAGAAACCTCAGGGGGACATCCCTCGTGTCCTGAAACCTTGGTTTTAAGTCCTAAGTGAATTATGCTGTGTGCTTTTTTAAAGATTCATGGTTATTTTGATTGGAAACCAGTTCTTAATTGAGTTCTCTTTAGAACAGAGTGCAGCAAACAGTGTTGGCACACGGGTGTAGAAACTAACACTGGTA
>NW_027882233.1:0-245 GCF_054177405.1 Leptonychotes weddellii | reverse complement strand
TCTTAGCCAAGTCCAGGCCCGAGCTCCTGGAGTGTGAGTAGCGTCAGCTCTGGGGAGCGGCCCCACTGGCTCTTGGGCTCTCCTGTGCAGCTCTGCTCACGGCTTCGCCCTCGCCTCTGTCTGGAGGTCCAGCTCGGCTCCCCTTCCCCTTGTGCGCCACCGGCCTGTCCTGCACTTGGCCACAGCCCTCCTCACTCCCTTCCGTCCCCCCCCGCCCCTCCCCCGCCAACACCGATGCCACGGTG
>NW_027882232.1:0-1672 GCF_054177405.1 Leptonychotes weddellii | reverse complement strand
AATTGTTTGTATTTCTTTGGTGTTGGTTGTGATCTCTCCTCTTTCATTCATGATTTTATTTATTTGGGTCCTTTCTCTTTTCTTTTTGATAAGTCTGGCCAGGGGTTTATTAATCTTATTAATTCTTTCAAAGAACCAGCTCCTAGTTCTGTTGATCTGTTCTACTGTTCTTTTAGTTTCTATTTCATTGATTTCTGCTCTGATCTTTATTATTTCTCTTCTCCTGCTGGGTTTAGGCTTTATTTGCTGTTCTTTCTCCAGCTCCTTTAGGTGTAGGGTTAGGTTGTGTATTTGAGATCTTCCTTGTTTCTAGAGAAAGGCTTGTATTGCTATATACTTTCCTCTTAGGACTGCCTTTGCTGCATCCCGAAGATTTCGAACAATTGGGTTTTCATTTTCATTGGTTTCCATGAATTTTTTTAATTCATCTTTAATTTCCTGGTTGACCCATTCATTCTTTAGTAGGATGCTCTTTAGTCTCCATTATTTGAGTTCTTTCCAACTTTCCTCTTGTGGTTGAGTTCTAGTTTCAAAGCATTGTGGTCTGAAAATAGGCAGGGGATGATCCCAATCTTTTGGTACCAGTTGAGACTTGATTCGTGACCCAGGATGTGATCTATTCTGGAGAATGTTCCATGGGCACTAGAGAAGAATGTGTATTCTGTTGCTTTGGGATGGAATGTTCTGAATATATCTGTGAAGCCCATTTGGTCCAGTGTGTCATATAAAGCCTTTATTTCCTTGTTGATCTTTTGCTTAGATGATCTGTCCATTTTAACACCTTGTTGATCTTTTGCTTAGATGATCTGTCCATTTTAACACCCTACTATTTTTGTATTATTGTCAATGTGTTTCTTTGATTTTGTTATTAATTGGCTTATATAATTGGCTACTCCCATGTTGGGGGCATAGATATTTACAATTGTTAGATCTTCTTGTTGGATAGACCCTTTAAGTATGATGTAGTGTCCTTCTTCATCTCTTATTATAGTCTTTGGTTTAAAATCTAATTTGTCCGATAAAGGATTGCCACACCAGCTTTCTTTTGATGTCCACTAGCATAGTAAATGGTTTTCCACCCCCTCACTTTCAATCTGGAGGTGTCTTTGGGTCTAAAATGAGTCTCTTGCAGACAGCATATCGATGGGTCTTGTTTTTTTTATCCAATCTGATACCCTGTGTCTTTTGATTAGAGCATTTAGCCCACTTACAGTCAGGGTAACTATTGAAAGATATGAATTTAGTGCCATTGTATTGCCAGTAAAGTGACTGTTACTGTATATTGTCTCTGTTCCTTTCCGGTCTATGTTACTTTTAGGCTCTCTCTTTGCTTAGAGGACCCTTTTCAATATTTCTTGTAGGGCTGGTTTCGTGTTTGCAAATACCTTTAGTTTTTGTTTGTCCTGGAAGCTTTTTATCTCTCCTATTTTCAATGACAGCCTAGCTGGATATAGTATTCTTGGCTGCATATTTTTCTCATTTAGTGCTCTGAATATATCCTGCCAGTCCTTTCTGGCCTGCCAGGTCTCTGTGAATAGGTCTGCTGCTAATCTAATATTTCTACCATTGTAGGTTACAGACCTCTTGTCCCGGGCTGCTTTCAGGATTTTCTGTCTCTGAAACTTGCGAGTTCTACTATTAGATGTTGGGGTGTTGACCTATTTTTATTGAT
>NW_027882231.1:0-245 GCF_054177405.1 Leptonychotes weddellii | reverse complement strand
AAAAACTAATGATGTACTTACTATACAGTGGCTAACGGAACATAATAAAAAAAAAAGGCTGAAATTAAGCAGTCATATCGAAGTCTATAATAATGGCTAGAATAAATACACAGAGAACAACATTCATGTACCACTAACAATAAAATGCAGCCTAAGATCTCTAGGCTAAGACAATAATAGTCCCTGACTCTAGTGTCACATTTATCACTCTGCTATGAAACATCTGTTTTCACGTCAATTGCTTA
>NW_027882230.1:0-245 GCF_054177405.1 Leptonychotes weddellii | reverse complement strand
AAGAGTTCTGATAAACATTAGAATTTATAGCCAGAAAACAGTGAGCCCTAATAGCTATTCAACATATAGACACTTTGCTCAGTGCTTTAGAAGTATTATTCTGATTTCACGTTCGTAATCATTTTATGAGTTCATGACTGTTATTTCCATTTTACAGATGGGAAACTGAGTTTGGAGGGGTAATAGCTCCTCTGTCAAGGTTTTGGCTGGTAAAGGGCAGGACCGGCATTTGGCCCCAGGATGGG
>NW_027882229.1:0-245 GCF_054177405.1 Leptonychotes weddellii | reverse complement strand
TTTTACCATACAAAGTGGGTGGCAAAGAAAAACCTCCTTGTTTTGCAGGTGAAGATCTATGGCACTAGATAAGATTTTTAAAAGTTAGATTTAGTATAAGAGAATTTTCCAAGGTAGAGTATTGCCACCTTACTCCTGACGGACGATGTAGACATACCCAACATGCTCCCAATATTGCATAAGACTTTTCTTAGCCAAAAAAAAAAAAAAAAAAGTTGTACTAAATAAGATAACACTGACAACCC
>NW_027882228.1:0-245 GCF_054177405.1 Leptonychotes weddellii | reverse complement strand
ATCTGAAACACCTAGGCTGCTTTTACAGTAGACGAATATAGCATGATTTTTTTTTTACAGTATTTTCCTACTTCATATTTACTAAAGGTGACACACTCTAAAAGACAACGAAGGCTGTAGCATGGACATTTACAAGGGGAGCCATTTCATTAATTGGGGAATAAGTGAAAGTAAAAATAATTTGGGTTTTTTTTTTTTTTAAAGATTTTATTTATTTATTTGACAGAGAGAGACACAGCGAGAGA
>NW_027882227.1:0-245 GCF_054177405.1 Leptonychotes weddellii | reverse complement strand
AAGAAAGAAACACTTAAGGTTACAAGTTACGGGTTCAACCACTCTCTGTGTTCCAGTCTACACTTGAGCATCTCCATTTATAGGAAACCCATGGCTTTTAAGGAAGCCCACCTGGAATTACTGCTCTGTCCCACTTCTACTTCTTGGAGGACATCGAGGTAGCTGTGGGTTCTCTCTGTTCAACATTTCATTCTGCCTTCTCCATATGACTTTATTGATGGTTTTTCATCAACCTGATCACTCTT
>NW_027882226.1:0-245 GCF_054177405.1 Leptonychotes weddellii | reverse complement strand
AGAATGAGAGACAGAGAGCATGAGAGGGAGGAGGGTCAGAGGGAGGAGCAGACTCCCTGTCAAGCAGGGAGCCCGATGCGGGACTCGATCCTGGGACTCCAGGATCATGACCTGAGCCGAAGGCAGTCACTTAACCAACTGAGCCACCCAGGCGCCCTGGGATCCCAATTATTCTAATACTGTTTCATCTTATGGTATCACTTATCTCTTGAAATCTGCCCTCGTGATCCAGTAGTTATTTGTCT
>NW_027882225.1:0-245 GCF_054177405.1 Leptonychotes weddellii | reverse complement strand
CCATGTTGATATAAAAGTTGCGTATTCATCCTTTCTGATGGCTGAGTAATATTCCATTGTATATATGGGCCACACCTTTTTTATCCATTCATGTGTTGAAGGGCATCTCAGCTCTTTCCACAGTTTGGCTATTATGGACATTGCTGCTATGAACATTGGGGTGCATATGGCCCTTCTTTTCACTATATCTGTGTCTTTGTGGTAAATACCCAGGAGTGCAATTGCTGGGTCATAGGGTAGCTCTA
>NW_027882224.1:0-245 GCF_054177405.1 Leptonychotes weddellii | reverse complement strand
GTTAAGCGGCTGCCTTCGGCTCAGGTCATGATCCCAGTGTCCTGGAATCGAGCCCCGCATCGGGTTCCCTGCTCGGCGGGGAGCCTGCTTCTCCCTCTCCCACTCCCCTGGCTTGTGTTCCCTCTCTCGCTGTGTCTCTGTCAAATAAATAAATAAAATATTAAAAAAAAAATAATCAGGGGCACCTGGGTGGCTCAGTTATTAAGCGTCTACCTTCGGCTCAGGTCATGATCCCTGGGCCCTGG
>NW_027882223.1:0-245 GCF_054177405.1 Leptonychotes weddellii | reverse complement strand
CCCCATCAAAATACCATCCACTTTTTTCAAAGAAATGGAACAAATCATCCTAAAATTTGTATGGAACCAGAAAAGACCCCGCATAGCCAGAGGAATGTTGAAAAAGAAAAGCAAAGCCGGCGGCATCACAATTCCGGACTTCAAGCTCTATTACAAAGCTGTCATCATCAAGACAGTATGGTACTGGCACAAAAACAGACACATAGATCAATGGAACAGAATAGAGAGCCCAGAAATGGACCCTC
>NW_027882222.1:0-245 GCF_054177405.1 Leptonychotes weddellii | reverse complement strand
ATTAAGAATTCCTCATATCAGTGAGGTCATATGATACATGTCTTTCTCTGTTTGACTTATTTCGCTCAGCATAATACCCTCCAGTTCCATCCACGTGATTGCAAATGGCAAGATCTCATTCCTTTTGATTACATGAGCCCAAATTCTAACCAACCTTTTGAATTAGTCATTGCTGAGTGCTCACATGTATATGCACAATGCACACATTAATGCATTTCTGTTTGTTCATCCCTTGTTAATCTGTC
>NW_027882221.1:0-1672 GCF_054177405.1 Leptonychotes weddellii | reverse complement strand
CAGTCAACAAAACCAAAAGACAACCGACAGAATGGGAGAAGATATTTACAAATGACATATCAGATAAAGGGCTAGTATCCAAAATTTATAAAGAACTTATCAAACTCAACACCCAAAGAACAAATAATCTAATCAAGAAATGGGCAGAAGACATGAACAGACATTTTTCCAAAGAAGACATCCAAATGGCCAACAAACCGCTGAAAAACTGTTCAACATCGCTTGGTATCAGGGAAATCCAAATCCAAACCTCAATGAGACACCACCTCACACCAGTCAGAATGGCTAAAATTAACAAGTCAGGAAACGACAGATGTTGGCAAGGATGCGGAGAAAGGGGAACCCTCCTACACTGTTGGTGGGAATGCAAGCTGCTGCAGCCACTGTGGAAAACAGTATGGAGGTTCCTCAAAAAGCTGAAAATAGAGCTACCCTATGACCCAGCAATTGCACTACTGGGTATTTACCCCAAAGATACAAATGTAGTGATCTGAAGGGGTACGTGCACCCCAATGTTTATAGCAGCAATGTCCACAATAGCCAAACTATGGAAAGAGCCAAGATGTCCATCGACAGATGAATGGATAAAGAAGAAGTGGTATATATATACAATGGAATATTATGCAGCGATCAAAAGGAATGAAATCTTGCCATATGCAACGATGTGGATGGAACTGGAGGGTATGATGCTGAGCAAAATAAGTCAATCAGAGAAAGACATGTATTATATGACCTCACTGATATGAGGAATTCTTAATCTCAGGAAACAAACGGAGGGTTGCTGGAGTTTTGGGGGATGGGCGGGATGGGGTGGCTGGGTGATAGACACTGGAGAGTGTATGTGCTATGGTGAGTGCTGTGAATTGTGTAAGACTGTTGAATCACAGACTTGTACCTCTGAAAAAAATAATACATTTTATGTAAAAGAAAAAAAAGAAGAAGATAGTAGGAAGGGGAAAATGAAGGGGGGGAAATCGGAGGGGGAGATGAACCATGAGAGACTATGGACTCTGAGAAACAAACTGAGGGTTCTAGAGGGGAGGGGAGTATGGGGATGGGTTAGCCTGGTGATGGGTATTAAAGAGGGCACGTACTGAATGGAGCAGTGGTTGTTATACGCAAACAATGAATCATGGAATACTACATCAAAAAACTAATGATGTAATGTATGGTAGTTAACATAACATACTAAAATTAAAAAAAAAACAGTGAGAAAAATAAACCTCAATGAGATACCACCTCATACCAGTCAGAAAGGCTAAAATTAACAAGTCAGGAAATGACAGATGTTGGCAAGGATGCAGAGAAAGGGGAACCCTCCTACACTGTTGGTGGGAATGCAAGCTGCTGCAGCCACTGTGGAAAACAGTATGGAGGTTTCTCAAAAAGTTGAAAATAGAGCTACCATACGACCCAGCAATTGCACTACTGGGTATTTACCCCAAAGATACAAATGTAGGGATCCGAAGGGGTATGTGCACCCCAATGTTTATAGCAGCAATGTCCACAATAGCCAAACTATAGAAAGAGCCAAGATGTCCATCAACAGATGAATGGATAAAGAAGATTTGGTATACATATACAATGGAATATTATGCAGCGATCAAAACCACGAAATCTTGCCATTTGCAATGACATGGATGGAACTAGAGGGTATTATGCTAAACGAAAT
>NW_027882220.1:0-245 GCF_054177405.1 Leptonychotes weddellii | reverse complement strand
ATTTCTAGGTTTTAAAAAATGCAAACAGAATTTGTCCTAACTACTCAAAGGGTAAAGAATTTATCTAGGCTAATAGTTGACTAAAAATGTATCTCTATTGGAAAGTGTATTCGTTATTGGGCTGTGGAAATTGCATGCCATGATTTGGAATGTGATGTTGCTTTGTCTGAAGTGGAGTATTTTAGTGGTTGCATTTTTTGAATCAAGCATTGAATGACATGATCTGACAAGAAAGAATGTGTTTG
>NW_027882219.1:0-245 GCF_054177405.1 Leptonychotes weddellii | reverse complement strand
GTGGCTACTGGGTCCTCGAGGGTTTTGCTACGTTTTTCCATCTTTAGGAAACCAAGCAGCCTTTACAAACAGTGAGCCTCTATTCAGTGTTGCAGAACTACCGCAAACGTGAGCCAAGGCTAGGATGCTAATTACAGAAATTAATGATGAACAACCATCAGAACTATCATGGTAATCAACAAAATAACAGAAATACTAGTGATTTTAGTAATTACAGTATTAAACTAAGGAGATGGAGCTTATAG
>NW_027882218.1:0-245 GCF_054177405.1 Leptonychotes weddellii | reverse complement strand
CCGAGTGTGCAACACACTGAGCACCTTCCTCTCCATTATCCCCACAACTTACAGGTGAGGACCCTGGGCTGCCTGAGCAGGAGGGGACAGGGCCCACCCCTGGCCATCCGCCCTTGTCCGTGGCCGGGTGGGTGGCAGACGGGGAACTGCTGTCCCTGGGCCTGGGCTTCGCAGACAGCAATGTCCGCCTCAGTGTCTCCGCAAGGACGCGCACAGTTGGCCTGCCACCCTGGTGCCCGGTGGAG
>NW_027882217.1:0-245 GCF_054177405.1 Leptonychotes weddellii | reverse complement strand
ATCCCCATCATACTATAGACCAGCCACAGTCCCCTCTAAATTCCCCACCTACCATGTGACATATGAGGCTCTGACTTAAGGACCCAGCGAGGGCAACGGATGTGAAATCCTGAATTCTGTACTTGTAAATTTGTGCTACTTTTTAGACACAGAATAAACACAAGTAGAATTTCTTTTTTTTTTCCAAGTTTTTTTTTTTATTCTTATGTTAATCCCCATACATTACATCATTAGTTCTAGATGAA
>NW_027882216.1:0-245 GCF_054177405.1 Leptonychotes weddellii | reverse complement strand
TTGTTCAAACCCATAGAATGTAAAACGCCAAGAGTGAACTCTAATGTAAACTATGACTTTGAGTGAGAATGATGTGTGTCATTGTAGGTCCACAGACTGTAATAAATGCCCCATGCTGGTTCTGGATATTGAGAGTGGGAGAGGTTGTGTGTGTGGTAGGGAGGCAGAGGGACATATGGGAACTCTGTACTTTCTGCCTAGTTTTGCTGTGAATCTAAAACTACTCTAAAAAATAAAGTCTACAG
>NW_027882215.1:0-245 GCF_054177405.1 Leptonychotes weddellii | reverse complement strand
ATAAGCCACAAAGTGGGGGATGTTTGAATCTGTTGTAGTCAGTAGCGATCAGGATCCAGAACACAGAAAGAGTTCCTGAAAACTCAGAAAGAAAAAAAAGTGAGACAGAGAGAGACAGAACTGGCATTTCAAAAGACTAAACTCTAATGATCAATAAACAAAAAATGTTCATTCTTTCTAGTAATTAGGAAAATGTAAGTGTAGACAAACTCTCGTATCTGTCATTTACCGAAGTAGTTAAGGCC
>NW_027882214.1:0-245 GCF_054177405.1 Leptonychotes weddellii | reverse complement strand
AAGATGAAGAACGAGGAATTGCGAGGGCTTTTGGCAGGGAGAGCCGACGTGGGTGGAGATGAGGAGATAGGTGTTGAAGGAAGGTAACATTAAAGCTGAGATTCATCAGATGTGTGAACTTCGGCGAGGGGAGGTGAAGCAGGAGGAGAGTTCCGGGGCGAGGGGGGGGAATGTGCAAAGGTCCTGTGGTGAGGCAGACTATGGTGTGTGCAAGGATCCAGTGGAAGGAAAGATGATGTGGCCAG
>NW_027882213.1:0-245 GCF_054177405.1 Leptonychotes weddellii | reverse complement strand
AAGGAGCCGCCGGCTGTGACCCTGCTCAGTCCTAGCGCGCCCGCCGACGCTCTCTGCAGAGGTCTGCGGAGCTAAGGCTGACGGCTCGGGCTCTGGCAGGGCCACGGACACGGCGGTCCGGGGCAGGGGGGTGGGCCGAGGCCGGGGGGGAGGTCACCGCGCGGGGCGGAGGGGCCAGGGCAGCGCAGAGATCACAGCATGGCATCCAGAGGACGATGTTGGGGAATGGAGAGCAGGTGCTACAG
>NW_027882212.1:0-245 GCF_054177405.1 Leptonychotes weddellii | reverse complement strand
AGGGTGAAGCAAATCACCCTTTCTCAATGCACATGATTGTACAGATACAGGTTTCCATTGAGTATTCTTGTGCAGGAAGGCTCATTCCCCTCCAAGGGGGAATGCCCAGGCATCACTCATCATTGCTCTTATTCCTACTGGTTGCATTACAGTATGTATCTGATTTGAGCCCCTCTTTGGGGCAAGGGCAGTTAGCAAGCAATCATTTAAGTTTCAGAACCAGTTTGAAGACTGGACAACATTTG
>NW_027882211.1:0-245 GCF_054177405.1 Leptonychotes weddellii | reverse complement strand
TATTTAAACCATTATCATAGAGCCTTAGACTTCTAGAACTCCAAGAAATTTCCTGGGATGAGCTTACTCTCTTTTCCTATATATCACAAGCTATTTTATGGTGTGTGTGTGTGTTTAAAATTTTTTTTTAAAAAAAGGTTTTACTAAAGGAATTTGCAAACAGGAAACCAGCCCTACAAGAAATATTGAAAGGGGTCCTCTAAGCAAAGAGAGAGCCTAAAAGTAACATAGACCAGAAAGGAACA
>NW_027882210.1:0-1673 GCF_054177405.1 Leptonychotes weddellii | reverse complement strand
TTTTATCAAACATTTAAATATATATAAATCCAAGGATCAAGCATTACCTTCAAAATAGTCATCTCAGTGACTATACACTTTTTTCATTCATTCTGACATTGCTCAGAGCAAAGATCTGGGATACTTCACTTTGGAATTGTCATTCAAGCTAGTGGCATAGCCTTTTTTTTTTTTTTTCCAAATTCATTTTAAGCTTTATTATTTTGTCACAGAATAATGTGCCCTGAGGGGCAAAAGTTTAAGACATCCTGCATCTTGAGAATATAAGTCTTAGGGGAGGGTAAAAGGGTAGCTAGTGGAGTGAATGGGGTTAAGTAACCTTTGGTCTTTTAAGGATAAACTGTGTCCCTTCCACATTTTTTTAAAACAGCTTTACTGAGGTATAATTTGCATAATATAATTTACACGTACCTTGAATGACTTTTAGCAAATTTACAGAGTTGCACAACCATTGCCAAAATCCAACATTAGAACATTTTCATCACTGCCAAAAGATCCCTCATGCCCATTTGTAGTCATTACCCTTCACACCCTCAGGCCCAGGCAACCTCTAGTCTATTTTCTCTCTCTGTAGATATGTCTGGATATTTCATATAAATTGACGTATACAATATGTAGCCTTTTGTGTCTGGCTTTTTCATGTCACACGTGGAGATTCAACCCTGTGGTAGCACATACCAGTACATGGTTCCTTTTTCTGTTAAGTAGTATTCAATGCTATCAATATACTACATTTTGTTGATTTATTCCCCAGCTGACATTTGAGTTATTTCCATTTTTTGACTTAACACATAATGCTACCGAAAACTTTTGAATACAAGTCTTTTTCTAGACACATGGTTTCGTTTTTTGGGGGTAGATTCCTAAGACTCCCCCTTCCCCATTTTAAGTAAAGGATCTGCCCCTCACAGACTGCAGTGCAACTTTTTAGGGAGAGGAGAAGAGTTCTGATTCCATCACCAATTACCACTGAGTGGTCAGTGGTTATGACATGGAATGGATACATACAATGACATGGAAAAAAGAAAAACATCAATTTTTGTCTCTGCCCTTTCTTTCCCTAAGTCTCTTTGTGACCTTGGGAGAGAACTCTCACTTTTAGTACCGAGGTATCTCCATTTATGAATCAACACAGAAACTAGATGTTCTTTGAACTGTCCTTTACCCTAAAAAGCATATGATACTTTTAATTACTAGAGAATTTAAAAGCAATACAAAAAATACAATCGATGAATCATCTCCCTTGCCTCTGGCATTTTCTGGGGCTGGGCATTTTATAGGAGGCCACTGATGGTTACAAAAGAATGATACAGAAAGTGAATGATAAAGTATTTGTATCCTCTTATTCACATAAAATCCACGATTCACAAGTTGATACTCTAAATAAATGTCTCTTTTGCTTTTGAGGTTCTTCCTGCATATCACTATATTTTTCTGACCATACTTTGCTAAGGCGGTCATTTCATTCAAAGTTAACTGGCCATAAAACAAACATCATTATAACAGAATAGGGTGGATTATTTTATCAAACATTTAAATATATATAAATCCAAGGATCAAGCATTACCTTCAAAATAGTCATCTCAGTGACTATACACTTTTTTCATTCATTCTGACATTGCTCAGAGCAAAGATCTGGGATACTTCACTTTGGAATTGTCATTCAAGCTAGT
>NW_027882209.1:0-245 GCF_054177405.1 Leptonychotes weddellii | reverse complement strand
CTTAACCAACTGAGCCACCCAGGTGCCCCAAATAAATAAAATCTTTAAAAAAAAGAAATGCTAACCATTGTCTGAGCTTTTAGTGAGTTGTAATCACTGATCACAGATCACCAACAGAAATATAGTAATAATGAAAAAGTTTGAAATATCGCAAGAATTACCAAAACGTGACACAGAGACAGCTAGTGAGCAAATGCTGTTGGAAAATGGTGCCTATAGACTTGCTTGATGCAGGGTTGCCGCAA
>NW_027882208.1:0-245 GCF_054177405.1 Leptonychotes weddellii | reverse complement strand
CCTTTCTCCGCATCCCCGCCAACATCTGTCATTTCCTGACTTGTTCATTTTAGCCATTCTGACTGGTGTGAGGTGGTATCTCATTGAGGTTTTGATTTGGATTTCCCTGATGCCGAGCGATATTGAGCACGTTTTGTGAAAGAATTCTTAAACAGCTTTTTGTTCTAGTTCCAAAAGACTTGTTTCTTCCTCTTCCTGATTCTTCTTTCCATCAATGATTTACCCTTTGCATGGCTAGGGTGATA
>NW_027882207.1:0-245 GCF_054177405.1 Leptonychotes weddellii | reverse complement strand
TGGCTCAGTCGTTAAGCGTCTGCCTTCGGCTCAGGTCATGATCCCGGGGTCCTGGGATCGAGCCCCGCATCGGGCTCCGTGCTCGGCCAGGAGCCTGCTTCTCCCTCTCCCACTCCCCCTGCTTGTGTTCCCTCTCTAGCTGTCTCTCTCTCTCTCTGTCAAATAAATAAAATAAAATCTTTAAAAAAAAAAAAAAAAAAGTAGAATCACCATATGACCCAGCAGCCCCACCTGTGGGTATGTGC
>NW_027882206.1:0-245 GCF_054177405.1 Leptonychotes weddellii | reverse complement strand
AAAGGCAAGGTGTTAAAATGTCAATGATTTTGAAATGGGATGAAAAATTCTCCACTGGGCGCCTGGGTGGCTCAGTTGGTTAAGCGACTGCCTTCGGCTCAGGTCATGATCCTGGAGTCCCGGGATCGAGTCCCGCATCGGGCTCCCTGCTCGGCGGGGAGTCTGCTTCTCCCTCTGACCCTCACCCTTCTCCTTCTCTCTCTCTCTGTCATTCTCTCTCTCTCAAAAATAAAAAAAATTTAAAA
>NW_027882205.1:0-245 GCF_054177405.1 Leptonychotes weddellii | reverse complement strand
GGACCAAAGTGCTCATTTCAGTGGAAGATGTGAATGACAATAGACCGGAAGTGATCATTACATCTCTGTTTAGCCCAGTCTTGGAAAATACTCTTCCTGGAACAGTAATTGCCTTCTTGAATGTGCATGACCGAGACTCCGGGAAGAATGGTCAAGTTGTCTGTAACACACCTCATAATTTACCTTTTCAATTGGAAAAGTTAATAGATTATTATAGATTGTTGACAGTCCAAATTCTTGACAGT
>NW_027882204.1:0-245 GCF_054177405.1 Leptonychotes weddellii | reverse complement strand
TGCCCTTGAGTAGATTAGCAGGGTTAAGAGTTAGTACACAGTGAAGGAAGTGACCTCAGATAGAAAGGCAAAATTCATCCATAGAAATGCGAGTGAAGGCAAATTATGTGGATTTAGACATTGGTGGGTGGTCAATGTAGTAGTGGGAATTAGACATTTTTTTTTATTCTTATGTTAATCCCCATACATTACATCATTAGTTTTAGATGAAGTGTTCCATGATTCATTGTTTGTGCATAACACCC
>NW_027882203.1:0-245 GCF_054177405.1 Leptonychotes weddellii | reverse complement strand
CCAACCACGAAGCCTGTTCTTGCTGCCCCACCCCCGGCCCCTCCCCGGGACCTTCTGAACCAAGGATCCTGAGAAAGCCACCCAGCGGCTCTGCTGTGTTTGTCCACTGCCCTGTTCTCTGGTGTGAGAGATCTGGGTGCTCACCTCCTTGGT
Source organism: Leptonychotes weddellii (assembly GCF_054177405.1). Lineage (NCBI taxonomy): Eukaryota > Metazoa > Chordata > Mammalia > Carnivora > Phocidae > Leptonychotes > Leptonychotes weddellii. The sequence continues at coordinate 92 of NW_027882203.1, read as the reverse complement.
CTGTGCCTCAGTTTCCACGGTGCTGGCGTGGGTCAGCCAGCGACCCTTCCCCTCCCCCAGGGAACTTTCTTTCTGTGTTGTTCGCAGCCTCA
>NW_027882202.1:0-245 GCF_054177405.1 Leptonychotes weddellii | reverse complement strand
TCTGAGTAATTAGTTTTATAATATAGCCACCTCCTAGATGTATGTCTCCAAGTCTGTTGGCCTCATGGCTTGCTCTGACTTGATTCCTTGGGGGGTTACAGCTGGGGTGCCCTCTGAAGACTGTTAGTAGTAATCATAACATCACTCTTGTGTGTTTGGGTTGCATTCTACAATTTAGGATGTATTTTTATTTCTCTTATTCTATTTGATCAAAATGACAGCAGGACGAGGTAGTTAGAATAGGA
>NW_027882201.1:0-245 GCF_054177405.1 Leptonychotes weddellii | reverse complement strand
CGGCTGACAGAGACCCCCTCCCCTACCGTCTATCTTCCCGAATATCGCCTCGGATTCACTTCTCCGCACATCCTACCTTCCAGAAAGTGGTCCCTTTTCTGTTCCGAGAGTTGCTGCTATTCTTTTCTTTGATCTCCTGTTGAGTTGGTAGGTGTTCAGAATGGTTTGATCCCTATCTAGCTGAATTCCTGGGACCAGACGAAATTTAGGTCTCCTACTCCTCCGCCATCTTGCTCTTCCCCCCG
>NW_027882200.1:0-245 GCF_054177405.1 Leptonychotes weddellii | reverse complement strand
TTTTACTATTTATCATTACACTGGTTTATGATTGATTAGAAATTTAAAAAAAATAGGCCTCTAATAAACGGTTTGAGTAGCACTTGGTTAAAAGACTGCTATTGTCCCCTCCAGAAATGGTATCTTATTTGTGTTGTACTCTCAGCCACCTACTTCTAGCCAAGTAATATATGTAAGGATCCCCTCAATGACACCTGACAGCCACATCCTCTTGTACTCCAAGGATGGGTTGTTCTAAACAACCT
>NW_027882199.1:0-1673 GCF_054177405.1 Leptonychotes weddellii | reverse complement strand
AGAGCATTTACCACACTTATAATGAACTAGTTGATGACTTATGTGAGGATCTATCTAATTTCTGTATTTCCCTTCACCTCACCTGACAGCCCTATGAAATCACATTTTCTCATTCCTGTTCTCTGCTATATCCCACATGCATAACATAGCAAGTCGTTCTTAGTAAGGGAGGATTTCCAGTGATGGAAGAATCACAGACAGCTGCCATATTGTCCTTGACTCTGAAATACTATTAACCATCACTTTTTCCTTCCTAATCCCTTCTTTGATATAAATTCTTGGTAACAGTTCCCTTTTATCTGTGAAAGAAGAAATCAGGCGATCTGAGAATAGCACCTGGCTTATAACAAACACAGACACAGTCCCTGTGTGCTTAGTAAAGACAAGAGTTGCTATGAATGCAATACAAAATATTTATAGAGATTATGGGTGAATGTCTTCTTTAGAGGTGGAAGATAAGACGTAAGCTTGTGAATAAATGCAGAACAAACACTTTATATTTCAAATTTCTTGGGGATGAGTTTTTCAGATAAAATGAGTATACTCTGACTACTCCTGTTAACATTCTATTCATCTTAACCTCAGAACTGTCTTATTTACATTTGTCTGTACTGCGATATATATATTTTAGAATCTGTGGGTTAATACTAATCTTTCAGGCCATCATTTACCTGAGGGGCAAAGGGAAGAGCTGAATAAATTTACACAAGTGCAATTAATTTCTGGTAGAAGAAGTGAACATCTGCTTGTTTTCAAAGATCCTTCTGGCATTTAACAAGTGACAAAGCCTGGCATAAACAACTCAAAACAAAGGAGCTAGTTTACCTGACTTTAGCTTCCATTTCACTACCAGAATGGATAGGACAAGTTTCACATGTCACTTGTAGGAAGATCTTATTGGACCAGTTGGATCATTTAATCACAAAAAAACCCCCAAAAAAACAAACAAAAAACCCCCACCTTTGTCAACTGGCCTAAGTAGCCATAAAATGCTTTGTGTTGCATATATCACCTCTTTTTCTTTTCTTTCTCTTTTTCCTTCTTTTGATTCTCTTTCACTCTCTCAAGGAATTTTTCTGTCTCATCTCTCAGTCAGTTTTCATTTCATCCCGTAAAAAAGTGTAATCACTTCTAGTCAAATCTCCTGTAGGCTGAAAAACTAAATAGCTGTAAGAGTTAAAATTATTCCTAAAATGGAGTAAATGGGTTAACAGTAACAGGTTGGGGGAACTCTTCAATTGTTCAAGGACATGATTTTTAGTGCATGACCTTCATGACATCTATTGATTGGTCAGAATGATTTGGGAAACAAAGGCAGAAGAAAAATTATTAAATTTCCTTACTATCTATAGCCCATTGACAAGTCCTTGAAACAGGCAGTGATATTCCTCTAGGGACTCAGCAGCCTCAATGTTAATACTTGGCTAAGGGCAAAAGGCAATCTTAGCCCAACCCCCAGGATCCTGTAAGTTTACTCTAACTTATAAAAATTCCTTTGGAAACTTCCTTTATCTCTACCCCTCAAGATACATGTTGGCAGTCATCCCTCAAGCATAGGACCCACCAACATACATCTGAAGGATCTCATGACTGAGTTTTTTACTAAACAGTAATAAATAACCTTTCCTAAAAATAGCTAGCCCCCTCAGGATCCTGGAAACCCTGTTTCCAAA